>NC_091282.1:1220936556-1221137813 GCF_032444005.1 Ranitomeya imitator | reverse complement strand
ATATCCACAGTGCCCCCATAATAACAGTGATATCCACAGTGCCCCCATAATAACAGTGATATCCACAGTGCCCCCATAATAACAGTGATATCCACAGTGCCCCCATAATAACAGTGATATCCACAGTGCCCCCATAATAACAGTGATATCCACAGTGCCCCCATAATAACAGTGATATCCACAGTGTCCCATAATAACAGTGATATCCACAGTGCCCCCATAATAACAGTGATATCCACAGTGTCCCCATAATAACAGTGATATCCACAGTGCCCCCATAATAACAGTGATATCCACAGTGCCCCCATAATAACAGTGATATCCACAGTGTCCCCATAATAACAGTGATATCCACAGTGCCCCATAATAACAGTGATATCCACAGTGTCCCCATAATAACAGTGATATCCACAGTGCCCCCATAATAACAGTGATATCCACAGTGTCCCCCATAATAACAGTGATATCCACAGTGCCCCCATAATAACAGTGATATCCACAGTGCCCCCATAATAACAGTGATATCCACAGTGTCCCCATAATAACAGTGATATCCACAGTGTCCCCATAATAACAGTGATATCCACAGTGCCCCCATAATAACAGTGATATCCACAGTGTCCCCATAATAACAGTGATATCCACAGTGCCCCCATAATAACAGTGATATCCACAGTGCCCCCATAATAACAGTGATATCCACAGTGCCCCCATAATACAGTGATATCCACAGTGCCCCCATAATAACAGTGATATCCACAGTGTCCCATAATAACAGTGATATCCACAGTGCCCCCATAATAACAGTGATATCCACAGTGTCCCCATAATAACAGTGATATCCACAGTGCCCCATAATAACAGTGATATCCACAGTGCCCCATAATAACAGTGATATCCACAGTGTCCCCATAATAACAGTGATATCCACAGTGTCCCCATAATAACAGTGATATCCACAGTGCCCCCATAATAAGTGATATCCACAGTGCCCCCATAATAACAGTGATATCCACAGTGCCCCCATAATAACAGTGATATCCACAGTGCCCCATAATAACAGTGATATCCACAGTGCCCCCATAATAACAGTGATATCCACAGTGCCCCCATAATAACAGTGATATCCACAGTGCCCCATAATAACAGTGATATCCACAGTGCTCCCCATAATAACAGTGATATCCACAGTGTCCCATAATAACAGTGATATCCACAGTGCCCCCATAATAACAGTGATATCCACAGTGCCCCATAATAACAGTGATATCCACAGTGTCCCCATAATAACAGTGATATCCACAGTGCCCCATAATAACAGTGATATCCACAGTGCCCCCCATAATAACAGTGATATCCACAGTGCCCCATAATAACAGTGATATCCACAGTGTCCCCATAATAACAGTGATATCCACAGTGTCCCATAATAACAGTGATATCCACAGTGCCCCCATAATAACAGTGATATCCACAGTGCCCCCATAATAACAGTGATATCCACAGTGCCCCCATAATAACAGTGATATCCACAGTGCCCCCATAATAACAGTGATATCCACAGTGCCCCCCATAATAACAGTGATATCCACAGTGCCCCCATAATAACAGTGATATCCACAGTGCCCCCATAATAACAGTGATATCCACAGTGTCCCCATAATAACAGTGATATCCACAGTGTCCCCATAATAACAGTGATATCCACAGTGCCCCCATAATAACAGTGATATCCACAGTGCTCCCATAATAACAGTGATATCCACAGTGTCCCATAATAACAGTGATATCCACAGTGCCCCCATAATAACAGTGATATCCACAGTGCCCCATAATAACAGTGATATCCACAGTGCCCCCATAATAACAGTGATATCCACAGTGCCCCCATAATAACAGTGATATCCACAGTGTCCCCATAATAACAGTGATATCCACAGTGCCCCCATAATAACAGTGATATCCACAGTGCCCCCATAATAACAGTGATATCCACAGTGTCCCCATAATAACAGTGATATCCACAGTGTCCCCATAATAACAGTGATATCCACAGTGCCCTCATAATAACAGTGATATCCACAGTGTCCCCATAATAACAGTGATATCCACAGTGCCCCCATAATAACAGTGATATCCACAGTGCCCCATAATAACAGTGATATCCACAGTGTCCCCATAATAACAGTGATATCCACAGTGCCCCCATAATAACAGTGATATCCACAGTGCCCCCATAATAACAGTGATATCCACAGTGCCCCCATAATAAGTGATATCCACAGTGTCCCCATAATAACAGTGATATCCACAGTGCCCCATAATAACAGTGATATCCACAGTGCCCCCATAATAACAGTGATATCCACAGTGCCCCATAATAAGTGATATCCACAGTGCCCCCATAATAACAGTGATATCCACAGTGCCCCATAATAACAGTGATATCCACAGTGCCCCATAATAACAGTGATATCCACAGTGCCCCATAATAACAGTGATATCCACAGTGTCCCCATAATAACAGTGATATCCACAGTGCCCCATAATAACAGTGATATCCACAGTGTCCCCATAATAACAGTGATATCCACAGTGTCCCCATAATAACAGTGATATCCACAGTGCCCCCATAATAACAGTGATATCCACAGTGCCCCATAATAACAGTGATATCCACAGTGTCCCCATAATAACAGTGATATCCACAGTGTCCCCATAATAACAGTGATATCCACAGTGTCCCCATAATAACAGTGATATCCACAGTGCCCCATAATAACAGTGATATCCACAGTGCCCCCATAATAACAGTGATATCCACAGTGCCCCATAATAACAGTGATATCCACAGTGCCCCCATAATAACAGTGATATCCACAGTGCCCCCATAATAACAGTGATATCCACAGTGTCCCCATAATAACAGTGATATCCACAGTGTCCCCATAATAACAGTGATATCCACAGTGTCCCCATAATAACAGTGATATCCACAGTGCCCCATAATAACAGTGATATCCACAGTGCCCCCATAATAACAGTGATATCCACAGTGCCCCCATAATAACAGTGATATCCACAGTGCTCCCATAATAACAGTGATATCCACAGTGCCCCCATAATAACAGTGATATCCACAGTGTCCCATAATAACAGTGATATCCACAGTGTCCCCATAATAACAGTGATATCCACAGTGCCCCATAATAACAGTGATATCCACAGTGCCCCATAATAACAGTGATATCCACAGTGTCCCCATAATAACAGTGATATCCACAGTGCCCCCATAATAACAGTGATATCCACAGTGCCCCATAATAACAGTGATATCCACAGTGTCCCCATAATAACAGTGATATCCACAGTGCCCCCATAATAACAGTGATATCCACAGTGCCCCCATAATAACAGTGATATCCACAGTGCCCCATAATAACAGTGATATCCACAGTGTCCCATAATAACAGTGATATCCACAGTGCCCCCATAATAACAGTGATATCCACAGTGTCCCCATAATAACAGTGATATCCACAGTGCCCCATAATAACAGTGATATCCACAGTGCCCCATAATAACAGTGATATCCACAGTGCCCCATAATAACAGTGATATCCACAGTGTCCCCATAATAACAGTGATATCCACAGTGCCCCCATAATAACAGTGATATCCACAGTGCCCCCATAATAACAGTGATATCCACAGTGCCCCCATAATAACAGTGATATCCACAGTGCCCCCATAATAACAGTGATATCCACAGTGTCCCCATAATAACAGTGATATCCACAGTGTCCCCATAATAACAGTGATATCCACAGTGTCCCCATAATAACAGTGATATCCACAGTGCTCCCATAATAACAGTGATATCCACAGTGCCCCCATAATAACAGTGATATCCACAGTGTCCCATAATAACAGTGATATCCACAGTGTCCCCATAATAACAGTGATATCCACAGTGCCCCATAATAACAGTGATATCCACAGTGCCCCATAATAACAGTGATATCCACAGTGTCCCCATAATAACAGTGATATCCACAGTGCCCCCATAATAACAGTGATATCCACAGTGCCCCCATAATAACAGTGATATCCACAGTGCCCCATAATAACAGTGATATCCACAGTGCCCCCATAATAACAGTGATATCCACAGTGTCCCCATAATAACAGTGATATCCACAGTGCCCCCATAATAACAGTGATATCCACAGTGCCCCCCATAATAACAGTGATATCCACAGTGCCCCCATAATAAGTGATATCCACAGTGTCCCCATAATAACAGTGATATCCACAGTGCCCCCATAATAAGTGATATCCACAGTGTCCCCATAATAACAGTGATATCCACAGTGCCCCCATAATAACAGTGATATCCACAGTGTCCCCATAATAACAGTGATATCCACAGTGTCCCCATAATAACAGTGATATCCACAGTGCCCCCCATAATAACAGTGATATCCACAGTGCCCCCATAATAAGTGATATCCACAGTGTCCCCATAATAACAGTGATATCCACAGTGCCCCCATAATAAGTGATATCCACAGTGCCCCATAATAACAGTGATATCCACAGTGCCCCCATAATAACAGTGATATCCACAGTGTCCCCATAATAACAGTGATATCCACAGTGTCCCCATAATAACAGTGATATCCACAGTGTCCCCCATAATAACAGTGATATCCACAGTGCTCCCATAATAACAGTGATATCCACAGTGCCCCCATAATAACAGTGATATCCACAGTGTTCCCATAATAACAGTGATATCCACAGTGTCCCCATAATAACAGTGATATCCACAGTGCCCCATAATAACAGTGATATCCACAGTGCCCCATAATAACAGTGATATCCACAGTGTCCCCATAATAACAGTGATATCCACAGTGCCCCCATAATAACAGTGATATCCACAGTGCCCCCATAATAACAGTGATATCCACAGTGCCCCCATAATAACAGTGATATCCACAGTGCCCCCATAATAACAGTGATATCCACAGTGTCCCCATAATAACAGTGATATCCACAGTGCCCCCATAATAACAGTGATATCCACAGTGCCCCCCATAATAACAGTGATATCCACAGTGCCCCATAATAAGTGATATCCACAGTGTCCCCATAATAACAGTGATATCCACAGTGCCCCCATAATAAGTGATATCCACAGTGTCCCCATAATAACAGTGATATCCACAGTGCCCCATAATAACAGTGATATCCACAGTGCCCCCATAATAACAGTGATATCCACAGTGCCCCATAATAACAGTGATATCCACAGTGCCCCATAATAACAGTGATATCCACAGTGCCCCCATAATAACAGTGATATCCACAGTGCCCTCATAATAACAGTGGTATCCACAGTGCCCCCATAATAACAGTGATATCCACAGTGCCCCATAATAACAGTGATATCCACAGTGCCCCCATAATAACAGTGATATCCACAGTGCCCCCATAATAAGTGATATCCACAGTGTCCCCATAATAACAGTGATATCCACAGTGCCCCATAATAACAGTGATATCCACAGTGCCCCCATAATAACAGTGATATCCACAGTGTCCCCATAATAACAGTGATATCCACAGTGCCCCCATAATAACAGTGATATCCACAGTGCCCCCATAATAACAGTGATATCCACAGTGCCCCCATAATAACAGTGATATCCACAGTGTCCCCATAATAACAGTGATATCCACAGTGCCCCCATAATAACAGTGATATCCACAGTGCCCCCATAATAACAGTGATATCCACAGTGTCCCCATAATAACAGTGATATCCACAGTGCCCCATAATAACAGTGATATCCACAGTGCCCCCATAATAACAGTGATATCCACAGTGCCCCCATAATAACAGTGATATCCACAGTGCCCCCATAATAACAGTGATATCCCACAGTGTCCCCATAATACAGATATCCACAGTGCCCCATAATAACAGTGATATCCACAGTGCCCCATAATAACAGTGATATCCACAGTGCCCCCATAATAACAGTGATATCCACAGTGTCCCATAATAACAGTGATATCCACAGTGCCCCCATAATAACAGTGATATCCACAGTGCCCCCATAATAACAGTGATATCCACAGTGTCCCCATAATAACAGTGATATCCACAGTGCCCCCATAATAACAGTGATATCCACAGTGCCCCCATAATAACAGTGATATCCACAGTGCCCCCATAATAAGTGATATCCACAGTGTCCCCATAATAACAGTGATATCCACAGTGTCCCCATAATAACAGTGATATCCACAGTGCCCCCATAATAACAGTGATATCCACAGTGCCCCATAATAACAGTGATATCCACAGTGCCCCCATAATAACAGTGATATCCACAGTGTCCCCCATAATAACAGTGATATCCACAGTGCCCCCATAATAACAGTGATATCCACAGTGTCCCCATAATAACAGTGATATCCACAGTGCCCCCATAATAACAGTGATATCCACAGTGTCCCCATAATAACAGTGATATCCACAGTGCCCCCATAATAACAGTGATATCCACAGTGCCCTCATAATAACAGTGATATCCACAGTGTCCCCATAATAACAGTGATATCCACAGTGCCCCCATAATAACAGTGATATCCACAGTGCCCCATAATAACAGTGATATCCACAGTGCCCCCATAATAACAGTGATATCCACAGTGCCCCCATAATAAGTGATATCCACAGTGTCCCCATAATAACAGTGATATCCACAGTGTCCCCATAATAACAGTGATATCCACAGTGTCCCCATAATAACAGTGATATCCACAGTGCCCCATAATAACAGTGATACCCACAGTGCCCCATAATAACAGCGATATCCACAGTGCTCCCCATAATAACAGTGATATCCACAGTGTCCCCATAATAACAGTGATATCCACAGTGCCCCCATAATAACAGTGATATCCACAGTGCCCCATAATAACAGTGATATCCACAGTGCCCCATAATAACAATGATATCCACAGTGCCCCATAATAACAGTGATATCCACAGTGCCCCCATAATAACAGTGATATCCACAGTGTCCCCATAATAACAGTGATATCCACAGTGCCCCCATAATAACAGTGATATCCACAGTGCCCCCATAATAACAGTGATATCCACAGTGCCCCCATAATAACAGTGATATCCACAGTGCCCCCATAATAACAGTGATATCCACAGTGCCCCCATAATAACAGTGATATCCACAGTGCCCCCATAATAACAGTGATATCCACAGTGTCCCCATAATAACAATGATATCCACAGTGCCCCATAATAACAGTGATATCCACAGTGTCCCCATAATAACAGCGATATCCACAGTGCCCCCATAATAACAGTGATATCCACAGTGCCCCATAATAACAGTGATATCCACAGTGTCCCATAATAACAGTGATATCCACAGTGCCCCCATAATAACAGTGATATCCACAGTGCCCCCATAATAACAGTGATATCCACAGTGCCCCCATAATAACAGTGATATCCACAGTGCCCCCATAATAACAGTGATATCCACAGTGCCCCATAATAACAGTGATATCCACAATGCCCCCATAATAACAGTGATATCCACAGTGTCCCCATAATAACAGTGATATCCACAGTGTCCCCATAATAACAGTGATATCCACAGTGTCCCCATAATAACAGTGATATCCACAGTGTCCCCATAATAACAGTGATATCCACAGTGTCCCCATAATAACAGTGATATCCACAGTGCCCCATAATAACAGTGATATCCACAGTGCCCCATAATAACAGTGATATCCACAGTGTCCCCATAATAACAGTGATATCCACAGTGTCCCATAATAACAGTGATATCCACAGTGCCCCATAATAACAGTGATATCCACAGTGTCCCCATAATAACAGTGATATCCACAGTGCCCCCATAATAACAGCGATATCCACAGTGTCCCCATAATAACAGTGATATCCACAGTCCCCCATAATAACAGTGATATCCACAGTGCCCCATAATAACAGTGATATCCACAGTGTCCCATAATAACAGTGATATCCACAGTGCCCCCATAATAACAGTGATATCCACAGTGCCCCCATAATAACAGTGATATCCACAGTGCCCCCATAATAAGTGATATCCACAGTGTCCCCATAATAACAGTGATATCCACAGTGTCCCATAATAACAGTGATATCCACAGTGCCCCCATAATAACAGTGATAACCACAGTGCCCCCATAATAACAGTGATATCCACAGTGCCCCCATAATAACAGTGATATCCACAGTGCCCCCATAATAACAGTGATATCCACAGTGCCCTCATAATAACAGTGATATCCACAGTGTCCCCCATAATAACAGTGATATCCACAGTGCCCCCATAATAACAGTGATAACCACAGTGCCCCCATAATAAGTGATATCCACAGTGTCCCCATAATAACAGTGATATCCACAGTGTCCCATAATAACAGTGATATCCACAGTGTCCCCATAATAACAGTGATATCCACAGTGCCCCATAATAACAGTGATATCCACAGTGCCCCCATAATAACAGTGATATCCACAGTGCCCCCATAATAAGTGATATCCACAGTGTCCCATAATAACAGTGATATCCACAGTGCCCCCATAATAACAGTGATATCCACAGTGCCCTCATAATAACAGTGATAACCACAGTGTCCCCATAATAACAGTGATATCCACAGTGCCCCCATAATAACAGTGATATCCACAGTGCCCCCATAATAACAGTGATATCCACAGTGCCCTCATAATAACAGTGATATCCACAGTGCCCCCATAATAACAGTGATATCCACAGTGTCCCCCATAATAACAGTGATATCCACAGTGCCCCCATAATAACAGTGATAACCACAGTGCCCCATAATAACAGTGATATCCACAGTGCCCCCATAATAACAGTGATATCCACAGTGTCCCCATAATAACAGTGATATCCACAGTGCCCCCATAATAACAGTGATATCCACAGTGCCCCCATAATAAGTGATATCCACAGTGTCCACATAATAACAGTGATATCCACAGTGTCCCCATAATAACAGTGATATCCACAGTGCCCCATAATAACAGTGACATCCACAGTGCCCCCATAATAACAGTGATATCCACAGTGCCCCCATAATAACAGTGATATCCACAGTGCCCCCATAATAAGTGATATCCACAGTGTCCCCATAATAACAGTGATATCCACAGTGCCCCCATAATAACAGTGATATCCACAGTGCCCCCATAATAACAGTGATATCCACAGTGTCCCCATAATAACAGTGATATCCACAGTGCCCCCATAATAACAGTGATATCCACAGTGCCCCCATAATAACAGTGATATCCACAGTGCCCCATAATAACAGTGATATCCACAGTGCCCCCATAATAACAGTGATATCCACAGTGTCCCCATAATAACAGTGATATCCACAGTGCCCCCATAATAACAGTGATATCCACAGTGCCCCATAATAAGTGATATCCACAGTGTCCCATAATAACAGTGATATCCACAGTGTCCCCATAATAACAGTGATATCCACAGTGCCCCCATAATAACAGTGATATCCACAGTGTCTCCATAATAACAGTGATATCCACAGTGTCCCCATAATAACAGTGATATCCACAGTGCCCCCATAATAACAGTGATATCCACAGTGCCCCCATAATAACAGTGATATCCACAGTGTCTCCATAATAACAGTGATATCCACAGTGCCCCCATAATAACAGTGATATCCACAGTGTCCCCATAATAACAGCGATATCCACAGTGCCCCATAATAACAGTGATATCCATAGTGCCCCCCATAATAACAGTGATATCCACAGTGTCTCCATAATAACAGTGATATCCACAGTGTCCCCATAATAACAGTGATATCCACAGTGTCTCCATAATAACAGTGATATCCACAGTGCCCCCATAATAACAGTGATATCCACAGTGTCCCCATAATAACAGCGATATCCACAGTGCCCCATAATAAGTGATATCCACAGTGTCCCCATAATAACAGTGATATCCACAGTGCCCCATAATAACAGCGATATCCACAGTGCCCCCATAATAACAGTGATATCCACAGTGTCCCATAATAACAGCGATATCCACAGTGCCCCATAATAACAGTGATATCCACAGTGTCTCCATAATAACAGTGATATCCACAGTGTCCCCATAATAACAGTGATATCCACAGTGTCTCCATAATAACAGTGATATCCACAGTGCCCCATAATAACAGTGATATCCACAGTGTCCCCATAATAACAGCGATATCCACAGTGCCCCATAATAACAGTGATATCCATAGTGCCCCCCATAATAACAGTGATATCCACAGTGTCTCCATAATAACAGTGATATCCACAGTGTCCCCATAATAACAGTGATATCCACAGTGTCTCCATAATAACAGTGATATCCACAGTGCCCCCATAATAACAGTGATATCCACAGTGTCCCCATAATAACAGCGATATCCACAGTGCCCCATAATAACAGTGATATCCACAGTGTCCCCATAATAACAGTGATATCCACAGTGTCCCCATAATAACAGCGATATCCACAGTGCCCCATAATAACAGTGATATCCACAGTGCCCCCATAATAACAGTGATATCCACAGTGTCCCCATAATAACAGTGATATCCACAGTGCCCCATAATAACAGTGATATCCACAGTGCCCCCATAATAACAGTGATATCCACAGTGTCTCCATAATAACAGTGATATCCATAGTGCCCCCCATAATAACAGTGATATCCACAGTGTCTCCATAATAACAGTGATATCCACAGTGTCCCCATAATAACAGTGATATCCACAGTGTCTCCATAATAACAGTGATATCCACAGTGCCCCCATAATAACAGTGATATCCACAGTGTCCCCATAATAACAGCGATATCCACAGTGCCCCATAATAACAGTGATATCCACAGTGCCCCCATAATAACAGTGATATCCACAGTGTCCCATAATAACAGTGATATCCACAGTGCCCCCATAATAACAGTGATATCCACAGTGTCCCATAATAACAGTGATATCCACAGTGTCCCCATAATAACAGTGATATCCACAGTGTCCCCATAATAACAGTGATATCCACAGTGTCTCCATAATAACAGTGATATCCACAGTGTCCCCATAATAACAGTGATATCCACAGTGTCTCCATAATAACAGTGATATCCACAGTGTCCCCATAATAACAGTGATATCCACAGTGTCTCCATAATAACAGTGATATCCACAGTGCCCCCATAATAACAGTGATATCCACAGTGTCCCCATAATAACAGTGATATCCACAGTGTCCCCATAATAACAGTGATATCCACAGTGCCCCCATAATAACAGTGATATCCACAGTGTCTCCATAATAACAGTGATATCCACAGTGTCCCCATAATAACAGTGATATCCACAGTGTCCCCATAATAACAGTGATATCCACAGTGCCCCCATAATAACAGTGATATCCACAGTGTCTCCATAATAACAGTGATATCCACAGTGTCCCCATAATAACAGTGATATCCACAGTGCCCCCATAATAACAGTGATATCCACAGTGTCTCCATAATAACAGTGATATCCACAGTGTCCCCATAATAACAGTGATATCCACAGTGTCCCCATAATAACAGCGATATCCACAGTGCCCCATAATAACAGTGATATCCACAGTGTCTCCATAATAACAGTGATATCCACAGTGTCCCCATAATAACAGTGATATCCACAGTGTCCCCATAATAACAGTGATATCCACAGTGCCCCCATAATAACAGTGATATCCACAGTGTCTCCATAATAACAGTGATATCCACAGTGTCCCCATAATAACAGTGATATCCACAGTGCCCCATAATAACAGTGATATCCACAGTGCCCCATAATAACAGTGATATCCACAGTGTCCCCATAATAACAGTGATATCCACAGTGTCCCCATAATAACAGTGATATCCACAGTGTCCCCATAATAACAGTGATATCCACAGTGTCCCCATAATAACAGTGATATCCACAGTGTCCCCATAATAACAGTGATATCCACAGTGTCCCCATAATAACAGTGATATCCACAGTGCCCCCATAATAACAGTGATATCCACAGTGTCTCCATAATAACAGTGATATCCACAGTGTCCCCATAATAACAGTGATATCCACAGTGCCCCATAATAACAGTGATATCCACAGTGCCCCATAATAACAGTGATATCCACAGTGTCCCCATAATAACAGTGATATCCACAGTGTCCCCATAATAACAGTGATATCCACAGTGTCCCCATAATAACAGTGATATCCACAGTGCCCCATAATAACAGTGATATCCACAGTGTCTCCATAATAACAGTGATATCCACAGTGTCCCCATAATAACAGTGATATCCACAGTGCCCCATAATAACAGTGATATCCACAGTGCCCCATAATAACAGTGATATCCACAGTGCCCCATAATAACAGTGATATCCACAGTGCCCCCATAATAACAGTGACATCCACAGTCCCCCATAATAACAGTGATATCCACAGTGTCTCCATAATAACAGTGATATCCACAGTGCCCCATAATAACAGTGATATCCACAGTGTCCCCATAATAACAGTGATATCCACAGTGTCTCCATAATAACAGTGATATCCACAGTGTCCCCATAATAACAGTGATATCCACAGTGCCCCATAATAACAGTGATATCCACAGTGCCCCCATAATAACAGTGATATCCACAGTGCCCCCATAATAACAGTGATATCCACAGTGCCCCCATAATAACAGTGATATCCACAGTGTCCCCATAATAACAGTGATATCCACAGTGTCTCCATAATAACAGTGATATCCACAGTGTCCCCATAATAACAGTGATATCCACAGTGTCCCCATAATAACAGTGATATCCACAGTGTCCCCATAATAACAGTGATATCCACAGTGCCCCCATAATAACAGTGATATCCACAGTGCCCCCATAATAACAGTGATATCCACAGTGTCTCCATAATAACAGTGATATCCACAGTGTCTCCATAATAACAGTGATATCCACAGTGTCCCCATAATAACAGTGATATCCACAGTGTCCCCATAATAACAGTGATATCCACAGTGCCCCCATAATAACAGTGATATCCACAGTGCCCCCATAATAACAGTGATATCCACAGTGTCTCCATAATAACAGTGATATCCACAGTGTCCCCATAATAACAGTGATATCCACAGTGTCTCCATAATAACAGTGATATCCACAGTGTCCCCATAATAACAGTGATATCCACAGTGTCCCATAATAACAGTGATATCCACAGTGCCCCCCATAATAACAGTGATATCCACAGTGCCCCCATAATAACAGTGATATCCACAGTGCCCCATAATAACAGTGATATCCACAGTGCCCCCATAATAACAGTGATATCCACAGTGCCCCATAATAACAGTGATATCCACAGTGCCCCCATAATAACAGTGATATCCACAGTGCCCCCATAATAACAGTGATATCCACAGTGTCCCCATAATAACAGTGATATCCACAGTGCCCCCATAATAACAGTGATATCCACAGTGCCCCCATAATAACAGTGATATCCACAGTGTCTCCATAATAACAGTGATATCCACAGTGTCTCCATAATAACAGTGATATCCACAGTGTCCCCATAATAACAGTGATATCCACAGTGTCCCCATAATAACAGTGATATCCACAGTGCCCCCATAATAACAGTGATATCCACAGTGCCCCCATAATAACAGTGATATCCACAGTGTCTCCATAATAACAGTGATATCCACAGTGTCTCCATAATAACAGTGATATCCACAGTGTCCCCATAATAACAGTGATATCCACAGTGTCCCCATAATAACAGTGATATCCACAGTGCCCCCATAATAACAGTGATATCCACAGTGCCCCCATAATAACAGTGATATCCACAGTGCCCCCATAATAACAGTGATATCCACAGTGCCCCCATAATAACAGTGATATCCACAGTGTCCCATAATAACAGTGATATCCACAGTGCCCCCATAATAACAGTGATATCCACAGTGTCCCATAATAACAGTGATATCCACAGTGTCCCCATAATAACAGTGATATCCACAGTGTCTCCATAATAACAGTGATATCCACAGTGCCCCCATAATAACAGTGATATCCACAGTGTCCCCATAATAACAGTGATATCCACAGTGTCTCCATAATAACAGTGATATCCACAGTGTCCCCATAATAACAGTGATATCCACAGTGCCCCCATAATAACAGTGATATCCACAGTGCCCCCATAATAACAGTGATATCCACAGTGTCTCCATAATAACAGTGATATCCACAGTGTCCCCATAATAACAGTGATATCCACAGTGTCTCCATAATAACAGTGATATCCACAGTGTCCCCATAATAACAGTGATATCCACAGTGCCCCCATAATAACAGTGATATCCACAGTGCCCCATAATAACAGTGATATCCACAGTGCCCCCATAATAACAGTGATATCCACAGTGCCCCCATAATAACAGCGATATCCACAGTGCCCCCATAATAACAGCGATATCCACAGTGCCCCAATAATAACAGTGATATCCACAGTGTCCCCATAATAACAGTGATATCCACAGTGCCCCCATAATAACAGTGATATCCACAGTGCCCCCATAATAACAGTGATATCCACAGTGCCCCCATAATAACAGTGATATCCACAGTGCCCCCATAATAACAGTGATATCCACAGTGCCCCCATAATAACAGTGATATCCACAGTGCCCCCATAATAACAGTGATATCCACAGTGCCCCCATAATAACAGTGATATCCACAGTGCCCCCATAATAACAGTGATATCCACAGTGTCCCCATAATAACAGTGATATCCACAGTGCCCCCATAATAACAGTGATATCCACAGTGCCCCCATAATAACAGTGATATCCACAGTGTCCCCATAATAACAGTGATATCCACAGTGTCCCCATAATAACAGTGATATCCACAGTGCCCCCATAATAACAGTGATATCCACAGTGTCTCCATAATAACAGTGATATCCACAGTGTCCCCATAATAACAGTGATATCCACAGTGTCCCCATAATAACAGTGATATCCACAGTGCCCCCATAATAACAGTGATATCCACAGTGCCCCCATAATAACAGTGATATCCACAGTGTCCCCATAATAACAGTGATATCCACAGTGCCCCCATAATAACAGCGATATCCACAGTGCCCCCATAATAACAGTGATATCCACAGTGTCCCCATAATAACAGTGATATCCACAGTGCCCCATAATAACAGTGATATCCACAGTGTCCCCATAATAACAGTGATATCCACAGTGTCTCCATAATAACAGTGATATCCACAGTGTCCCCATAATAACAGTGATATCCACAGTGTCCCCATAATAACAGTGATATCCACAGTGCCCCCATAATAACAGTGATATCCACAGTGTCTCCATAATAACAGTGATATCCACAGTGCCCCCATAATAACAGTGATATCCACAGTGTCCCCATAATAACAGTGATATCCACAGTGTCTCCATAATAACAGTGATATCCACAGTGTCCCCATAATAACAGTGATATCCACAGTGCCCCCATAATAACAGTGATATCCACAGTGCCCCCATAATAACAGTGATATCCACAGTGTCTCCATAATAACAGTGATATCCACAGTGTCCCCATAATAACAGTGATATCCACAGTGTCTCCATAATAACAGTGATATCCACAGTGTCCCCATAATAACAGTGATATCCACAGTGCCCCCATAATAACAGTGATATCCACAGTGTCCCCATAATAACAGTGATATCCACAGTGTCTCCATAATAACAGTGATATCCACAGTGTCCCCATAATAACAGTGATATCCACAGTGCCCCCATAATAACAGTGATATCCACAGTGTCCCCATAATAACAGTGATATCCACAGTGCCCCCATAATAACAGTGATATCCACAGTGTCTCCATAATAACAGTGATATCCACAGTGTCCCCATAATAACAGTGATATCCACAGTGCCCCCATAATAACAGTGATATCCACAGTGCCCCATAATAACAGTGATATCCACAGTGCCCCCATAATAACAGTGATATCCACAGTGCCCCCATAATAACAGTGATATCCACAGTGCCCCCATAATAACAGCGATATCCACAGTGCCCCAATAATAATAGTGATATCCACAGTGCCCCATAATAACAGTGATATCCACAGTGCCCCCATAATAACAGTGATATCCACAGTGCCCCCATAATAAGTGATATCCACAGTGTCCCCATAATAACAGTGATATCCACAGTGTCCCCATAATAACAGTGATATCCACAGTGTCCCATAATAACAGTGATATCTACAGTGTCCCCATAATAACAGTGATATCCACAGTGCCCCCCCATAATAACAGTGATATCCACAGTGCCCCCCCATAATAACAGTGATATCCACAGTGCCCCATAATAACAGTGATATCCACAGTGCCCCATAATAACAGCGATATCCACAGTGCCCCAATAATAATAGTGATATCCACAGTGTCCCCATAATAACAGTGATATCCACAGTGCCCCCATAATAACAGTGATATCCACAGTGCCCCCATAATAACAGAGATATCCACAGTGCCCCATAATAACAGTGATATCCACAGTGCCCCATAATAACAGTGATATCCACAGTGCCCCATAATAACAGTGATATCCACAGTGCCCCCATAATAACAGTGATATCCACAGTGCCTCCATAATAACAGTGATATCCACAGTGCCCCATAATAACAGTGATATCCACAGTGCCCCCATAATAACAGCGATATGCACAGTGCCCCCATAATAACAGTGATATCCACAGTGCCCCCATAATAACAGTGATATCCACAGTGCCCCCATAATAACAGTGATATCCACAGTGTCCCCATAATAACAGTGATATCCACAGTGCCCCATAATAACAGTGATATCCACAGTGCCCCCATAATAACAGTGATATCCACAGTGCCCCCATAATAACAGTGATATCCACAGTGCCCCCATAATAACAGTGATATCCACAGTGCCCCCATAATAACAGTGATATCCACAGTGCCCCATAATAACAGTGATATCCACAGTGCCCCCATAATAACAGTGATATCCACAGTGCCCCATAATAACAGTGATATCCACAGTGCCCCCATAATAACAGTGATATCCACAGTGCCCCCATAATAACAGTGATATCCACAGTGCCCCCATAATAACAGTGATATCCACAGTGCCCCATAATAACAGTGATATCCACAGTGCCCCCATAATAACAGTGATATCCACAGTGTCCCCATAATAACTGTGATATCCACAGTGTCCCCATAATAACAGTGATATCCACAGTGCCCCCATAATAACAGTGATATCCACAGTGCCCCCATAATAAGTGATATCCACAGTGTCCCCATAATAACAGTGATATCCACAGTGTCCCCATAATAACAGTGATATCCACAGTGCCCCCATAATAACAGTGATATCCACAGTGCCCCATAATAACAGTGATATCCACAGTGCCCCCATAATAACAGTGATATCCACAGTGCCCCCATAATAACAGTGATATCCACAGTGCCCCCATAATAACAGTGATATCCACAGTGCCCCCATAATAACAGTGATATCCACAGTGCCCCCATAATAACAGTGATATCCACAGTGCCCCCATAATAACAGTGATATCCACAGTGCCCCCATAATAACAGTGATATCCACAGTGCCCCCATAATAACAGTGACATGCGCAGTGCCCCCATAATAACAGTGATATCCACAGTGCCCCCATAATAACAGTGATATCCACAGTGCCCCCATAATAACAGTGATATCCACAGTGCCCCCATAATAACAGTGATATCCACAGTGTCCCCATAATAACAGTGATATCCACAGTGCCCCCATAATAACAGTGATATCCACAGTGTCCCCATAATAACAGTGATATCCACAGTGCCCCCATAATAACAGTGATATCCACAGTGTCCCATAATAACAGTGATATCCACAGTGCCCCCATAATAACAGTGATATCCACAGTGCCCCCATAATAACAGTGATATCCACAGTGCCCCATAATAACAGTGATATCCACAGTGCCCCCATAATAACAGTGATATCCACAGTGCCCCCATAATAACAGTGATATCCACAGTGCCCCATAATAACAGTGATATCCACAGTGCCCCCATAATAACAGTGATATCCACAGTGCCCCATAATAACAGTGATATCCACAGTGCCCCCATAATAACAGTGATATCCACAGTGCCCCATAATAACAGTGATATCCACAGTGTCCCCATAATAACAGTGATATCCACAGTGTCCCCATAATAACAGTGATATCCACAGTGCCCCCATAATAACAGTGATATCCACAGTGCCCCCATAATAAGTGATATCCACAGTGTCCCCATAATAACAGTGATATCCACAGTGTCCCCATAATAACAGTGATATCCACAGTGCCCCCATAATAACAGTGATATCCACAGTGCCCCATAATAACAGTGATATCCACAGTGCCCCCATAATAACAGTGATATCCACAGTGCCCCCATAATAACAGTGATATCCACAGTGCCCCCATAATAACAGTGATATCCACAGTGCCCCCATAATAACAGTGATATCCACAGTGCCCCCATAATAACAGTGATATCCACAGTGCCCCCATAATAACAGTGATATCCACAGTGCCCCCATAATAACAGTGATATCCACAGTGCCCCCATAATAACAGTGACATGCGCAGTGCCCCCATAATAACAGTGATATCCACAGTGCCCCCATAATAACAGTGATATCCACAGTGCCCCCATAATAACAGTGATATCCACAGTGCCCCCATAATAACAGTGATATCCACAGTGTCCCCATAATAACAGTGATATCCACAGTGCCCCCATAATAACAGTGATATCCACAGTGTCCCCATAATAACAGTGATATCCACAGTGCCCCCATAATAACAGTGATATCCACAGTGTCCCATAATAACAGTGATATCCACAGTGCCCCCATAATAACAGTGATATCCACAGTGCCCCCATAATAACAGTGATATCCACAGTGCCCCATAATAACAGTGATATCCACAGTGCCCCCATAATAACAGTGATATCCACAGTGCCCCCATAATAACAGTGATATCCACAGTGCCCCATAATAACAGTGATATCCACAGTGCCCCCATAATAACAGTGATATCCACAGTGCCCCCATAATAACAGTGATATCCACAGTGCCCCCATAATAACAGTGATATCCACAGTGCCCCCATAATAACAGTGATATCCACAGTGCCCCCATAATAACAGTGATATCCACAGTGCCCCATAATAACAGTGATATCCACAGTGTCCCCATAATAACAGTGATATCCACAGTGTCCCCATAATAACAGTGATATCCACAGTGCCCCCATAATAACAGTGATATCCACAGTGCCCCCATAATAAGTGATATCCACAGTGTCCCCATAATAACAGTGATATCCACAGTGCCCCCATAATAACAGTGATATCCACAGTGCCCCCATAATAACAGTGATATCCACAGTGCCCCCATAATAACAGTGATATCCACAGTGCCCCATAATAACAGTGATATCCACAGTGCCCCCATAATAACAGTGATATCCACAGTGCCCCCATAATAACAGTGATATCCACAGTGCCCCCATAATAACAGTGATATCCACAGTGCCCCCATAATAACAGTGATATCCACAGTGCCCCCATAATAACAGTGATATCCACAGTGCCCCCATAATAACAGTGATATCCACAGTGCCCCCATAATAACAGTGACATGCGCAGTGCCCCCATAATAACAGTGATATCCACAGTGCCCCCATAATAACAGTGATATCCACAGTGCCCCCATAATAACAGTGATATCCACAGTGCCCCCATAATAACAGTGATATCCACAGTGTCCCCATAATAACAGTGATATCCACAGTGCCCCCATAATAACAGTGATATCCACAGTGCCCCCATAATAACAGTGATATCCACAGTGCCCCCATAATAACAGTGATATCCACAGTGTCCCCATAATAACAGTGATATCCACAGTGTCCCATAATAACAGTGATATCCACAGTGCCCCCATAATAACAGTGATATCCACAGTGCCCCCATAATAACAGTGATATCCACAGTGTCCCCATAATAACAGTGATATCCACAGTGTCCCCATAATAACAGTGATATCCACAGTGCCCCATAATAACAGTGATATCCACAGTGCCCCCATAATAACAGTGATATCCACAGTGTCCCATAATAACAGTGATATCCGCAGTGCCCCCATAATAACAGTGATATCCACAGTGCCCCCATAATAACAGTGATATCCACAGTGTCCCCATAATAACAGTGATATCCACAGTGCCCCATAATAACAGTGATATCCACAGTGCCCCCATAATAACAGTGACATGCGCAGTGCCCCATAATAACAGCGATATCCACAGTGCCCCCATAATAACAGTGATATCCACAGTGCCCCCATAATAACAGTGATATCCACAGTGCCCCATAATAACAGTGATATCCACAGTGTCCCCATAATAACAGTGATATCCACAGTGCCCCATAATAACAGTGATATCCACAGTGCCCCATAATAACAGTGATATCCAGTGTCCCCATAATAACAGTGATATCCACAGTGCCCCCATAATAACAGTGATATCCACAGTGTCCCCATAATAACAGTGATATCCACAGTGCCCCCATAATAACAGTGATATCCACAGTGTCCCCATAATAACAGTGATATCCACAGTGTCCCCATAATAACAGTGACATGCGCAGTGCCCCATAATAACAGTGATATCCACAGTGCCCCCCATAATAACAGTGATATCCACAGTGTCCCCATAATAACAGTGACATGCGCAGTGCCCCATAATAACAGTGATATCCACAGTGCCCCCATAATAACAGTGATATCCACAGTGTCCCCATAATAACAGTGATACCCACAGTGCCCCCATAATAACAGTGATATCCACAGTGCCCCATAATAACAGTGATATCCACAGTGTCCCCATAATAACAGTGACATGCGCAGTGCCCCATAATAACAGTGATATCCACAGTGCCCCCATAATAACAGTGATATCCACAGTGCCCCCATAATAACAGTGATATCCACAGTGTCCCCATAATAACAGTGACATGCGCAGTGCCCCATAATAACAGCGATATCCACAGTGCCCCCATAATAACAGTGATATCCACAGTGCCCCCATAATAACAGTGATATCCACAGTGCCCCCATAATAACAGTGATATCCACAGTGCCCCATAATAACAGTGATATCCACAGTGCCCCCATAATAACAGTGATATCCACAGTGCCCCCATAATAACAGTGATATCCACAGTGCCCCCATAATAACAGTGATATCCACAGTGCCCCCATAATAACAGTGATATCCACAGTGTCCCCCATAATAACAGTGATATCCACAGTGCCCCCATAATAACAGTGATATCCACAGTGTCCCATAATAACAGTGATATCCACAGTGTCTCCATAATAACAGTGATATCCACAGTGCCCCCATAATAACAGTGATATCCACAGTGCCCCCATAATAACAGCGATATCCACAGTGCCCCCATAATAACAGTGATATCCACAGTGTCCCCATAATAACAGTGATATCCACAGTGCCCCATAATAACAGTGATATCCACAGTGTCCCCATAATAACAGTGATATCCACAGTGTCCCCATAATAACAGTGATATCCACAGTGTCCCCATAATAACAGTGATATCCACAGTGCCCCCATAATAACAGTGATATCCACAGTGCCCCCATAATAACAGTGATATCCACAGTGTCCCCATAATAACAGTGATATCCACAGTGTCCCATAATAACAGCGATATCCACAGTGCCCCCATAATAACAGTGATATCCACAGTGCCCCCATAATAACAGTGATATCCACAGTGTCCCATAATAACAGCGATATCCACAGTGCCCCCATAATAACAGTGATATCCACAGTGCCCCCATAATAACAGTGATATCCACAGTGCCCCCATAATAACAGTGATATCCACAGTGCCCCCATAATAACAGTGATATCCACAGTGCCCCCATAATAACAGTGATATCCACAGTGTCCCCATAATAACAGTGATATCCACAGTGCCCCCATAATAACAGTGATATCCACAGTGCCCCCATAATAACAGTGATATCCACAGTGCCCCCATAATAACAGTGATATCCACAGTGCCCCCATAATAACAGTGATATCCACAGTGCCCCCATAATAACAGTGATATCCACAGTGTCCCCATAATAACAGTGATATCCACAGTGCCCCCATAATAACAGTGATATCCACAGTGCCCCCATAATAACAGCGATATCCACAGTGTCCCCATAATAACAGTGATATCCACAGTGCCCCCATAATAACAGTGATATCCACAGTGCCCCCATAATAACAGTGATATCCACAGTGTCCCCATAATAACAGTGATATCCACAGTGCCCCCATAATAACAGTGATATCCACAGTGTCCCCATAATAACAGTGATATCCACAGTGTCCCATAATAACAGCGATATCCACAGTGCCCCCATAATAACAGTGATATCCACAGTGCCCCCATAATAACAGTGATATCCACAGTGTCCCATAATAACAGCGATATCCACAGTGCCCCCATAATAACAGTGATATCCACAGTGCCCCCATAATAACAGTGATATCCACAGTGCCCCCATAATAACAGTGATATCCACAGTGCCCCCATAATAACAGTGATATCCACAGTGCCCCCATAATAACAGTGATATCCACAGTGCCCCCATAATAACAGTGATATCCACAGTGTCCCCATAATAACAGTGATATCCACAGTGTCCCCATAATAACAGTGATATCCACAGTGCCCCCCCATAATAACAGCGATATCCACAGTGCCCCCATAATAACAGTGATATCCACAGTGCCCCCATAATAACAGAGATATCCACAGTGTCCCCATAATAACAGTGATATCCACAGTGCCCCCATAATAACAGTGACATCCACAGTGCCCCCATAATAACAGTGACATCCACAGTGCCCCATAATAACAGTGATATCCACAGTGTCCCCATAATAACAGTGATATCCACAGTGCCCCATAATAACAGCGATATCCATAGTGCCCCCATAATAACAGTGATATCCACAGTGCCCCCATAATAACAGTGACATCCACAGTGCCCCATAATAACAGTGATATCCACAGTGTCCCCATAATAACAGTGATATCCACAGTGCCCCATAATAACAGTGATATCCACAGTGCCCCCATAATAACAGCGATATCCACAGTGTCCCCATAATAACAATGATATCCACAGTGTCCCATAATAACAGTGATATCCACAGTGCCCCCATAATAACAGTGATATCCACAGTGTCCCCATAATAACAGTGATATCCACAGTGCCCCCCCATAATAACAGCGATATCCACAGTGCCCCCATAATAACAGTGATATCCACAGTGTCCCCATAATAACAGTGATATCCACAGTGCCCCATAATAACAGTGATATCCACAGTGCCCCCCATAATAACAGTGATATCCACAGTGCCCCCATAATAACAGTGATATCCACAGTGCCCCCATAATAACAGTGATATCCACAGTGTCCCATAATAACAGTGATATCCACAGTGCCCCATAATAACAGTGATATCCACAGTGTCCCATAATAACAGTGATATCCACAGTGCCCCCATAATAACAGTGATATCCACAGTGTCCCCATAATAACAGTGATATCCACAGTGTCCCCATAATAACAGTGATATCCACAGTGCCCCATAATAACAGTGATATCCACAGTGTCCCATAATAACAGTGATATCCACAGTGCCCCCATAATAACAGTGATATCCACAGTGCCCCCATAATAACAGTGATATCCACAGTGCCCCATAATAACAGTGATATCCACAGTGTCCCATAATAACAGTGATATCCACAGTGCCCCCATAATAACAGTGATATCCACAGTGCCCCATAATAACAGTGATATCCACAGTGTCCCATAATAACAGTGATATCCACAGTGCCCCCATAATAACAGTGATATCCACAGTGCCCCCATAATAACAGTGATATCCACAGTGTCCCCATAATAACAGTGATATCCACAGTGCCCCCATAATAACAGTGATATCCACAGTGTCCCCATAATAACAGTGATATCCACAGTGCCCCCATAATAACAGTGATATCCACAGTGCCCCATAATAACAGTGATATCCACAGTGCCCCATAATAACAGTGATATCCACAGTGTCCCCATAATAACAGTGATATCCACAGTGTCCCCATAATAACAGTGATATCCACAGTGTCCCATAATAACAGTGATATCCACAGTGCCCCCATAATAACAGTGATATCCACAGTGCCCCCATAATAACAGTGATATCCACAGTGTCCCCATAATAACAGTGATATCCACAGTGTCCCCATAATAACAGTGATATCCACAGTGTCCCATAATAAGTGATATCCACAGTGCCCCCATAATAACAGTGATATCCACAGTGCCCCATAATAACAGTGATATCCACAGTGCCCCCATAATAACAGTGATATCCACAGTGCCCCCATAATAACAGGGATATCCACAGTGTCCCATAATAACAGTGATATCCACAGTGCCCCCATAATAACAGTGATATCCACAGTGCCCCCATAATAACAGTGATACCCACAGTGTCCCATAATAACAGTGATATCCACAGTGTCCCCATAATAAGTGATATCCACAGTGCCCCCATAATAACAGTGATATCCACAGTGCCCCATAATAACAGTGATATCCACAGTGCCCCCATAATAACAGTGATATCCACAGTGCCCCCATAATAACAGTGATACCCACAGTGTCCCATAATAACAGTGATATCCACAGTGTCCCCATAATAAGTGATATCCACAGTGCCCCCATAATAACAGTGATATCCACAGTGTCCCATAATAACAGTGATATCCACAGTGCCCCCATAATAACAGTGATATCCACAGTGTCCCCATAATAACAGTGATATCCACAGTGCCCCCATAATAACAGTGATACCCACAGTGCCCCCATAATAACAGTGATATCCACAGTGCCCCCATAATAACAGTGATATCCACAGTGCCCCATAATAAGTGATATCCACAGTGCCCCCATAATAACAGTGATATCCACAGTGTCCCATAATAACAGTGATATCCACAGTGCCCCCATAATAACAGTGATATCCACAGTGTCCCCATAATAACAGTGATATCCACAGTGTCCCCATAATAACAGTGATATCCACAGTGCCCCATAATAACAGTGATATCCACAGTGTCCCATAATAACAGTGATATCCACAGTGCCCCCATAATAACAGTGATATCCACAGTGCCCCATAATAACAGTGATACCCACAGTGTCCCCATAATAACAGTGATATCCACAGTGCCCCCATAATAACAGTGATACCCACAGTGTCCCATAATAACAGTGATATCCACAGTGTCCCCATAATAAGTGATATCCACAGTGCCCCCATAATAACAGTGATATCCACAGTGCCCCATAATAACAGTGATATCCACAGTGCCCCCATAATAACAGTGATATCCACAGTGCCCCCATAATAACAGTGATACCCACAGTGTCCCATAATAACAGTGATATCCACAGTGCCCCCATAATAAGTGATATCCACAGTGCCCCCATAATAACAGTGATATCCACAGTGCCCCCATAATAACAGTGATATCCACAGTGCCCCATAATAACAGTGATATCCACAGTGCCCCCATAATAACAGTGATATCCACAGTGCCCCCATAATAACAGTGATACCCACAGTGTCCCATAATAACAGTGATATCCACAGTGCCCCCATAATAAGTGATATCCACAGTGTCCCCATAATAACAGTGATATCCACAGTGCCCCCATAATAACAGTGATATCCACAGTGCCCCATAATAACAGTGATATCCACAGTGCCCCCATAATAACAGTGATATCCACAGTGCCCCCATAATAACAGTGATATCCACAGTGCCCCCATAATAACAGTGACATGCGCAGTGCCCCCATAATAACAGTGACATCCACAGTGCCCCCATAATAACAGTGACATGCGCAGTACCCCCATAATAACAGTGACATGCGCAGTGCCCCCATAATAACAGTGACATGCGCAGTGCCCCCCATAATAACAGTGACATGCGCAGTCAGTGCCCCCTTTCTAGCCGGGGTCCCCGCTCCCACCTCCGTCGCTGAAGTCCCGGCTCAGGTTCCTCTTGGGTCGGGACAGCGGGATCTTGTCCACCCAGCTGTAGAGCTCCTGCAGGTTCTGCTCATCGAAGTCCCCGGCTGCGGCCATCGCGCCTCCCGCCTGCTGCTCTCCGGCTCCGGACACACATTGTTTACATGCAGCCATGGCGACGGCTGCCACGGCGACCAGGAGGCGTTCATCGTCAATCATCAAGCTTTATTGTCCCTGCACAGTCACACTCTGGGGAGACTTTATTCTTCTTTCTCTACTCGTCGCCATGTACAATAAATAATGATGATTACACCGAGGCCATTACGCTCACACCCCGTCCTCATAAAGCAGGGCAGACCCCAAAAGTGTGTGGTGGGGGGCGCAGCTATGGTTGAAGGCAAACACTATGAGACCCCCGACCCATATCAGGGGGCCACAGCGGCGAGGATTAGGGCAGTGCACGTACCCCACATGTCCGGCCGGTGCCCCGGATCTACAGGGAGGATTAGGGCAGTGCACGTACCCCACATGTCCGGCCGGTGCCCCGGATCTACAGGGAGGATTAGGGCAGTGCACGTACCCCACATGTCCGGCCGGTGCCCCGGATCTACGGCGAGGATTAGGGCAGTGCACGTACCCCACATGTCCGGCCGGTGCCCCGGATCTACGGCGAGGATTAGGGCTGTGCACGTACCCCACATGTCCGGCCGGTGCCCCCGATCTACAGGGAGGATTAGGGCAGTGCACGTACCTCACATGTCCGGCCGGTGCCCCGGATCTACAGCGAGGATTAGGGCAGTGCACGTACCCCACATGTCCGGCCGGTGCCCCGGATCTACGGCGAGGATTAGGGCAGTGCACGTACCCCACATGTCCGGCCGGTGCCCCGGATCTACAGGGAGGATTAGGGCAGTGCACGTACCCCACATGTCCGGCCGGTGCCCCGGATCTACGGCGAGGATTAGGGCAGTGCACGTACCCCACATGTCCAGCCGGTGCCCCGGATCTACGGCGAGGATTAGGGCAGTGCACGTACCCCACATGTCCAGCCGGTGCCCCGGATCTACGGCGAGGATTAGGGCAGTGCACGTACCTCACATGTCCGGCCGGTGCCCCGGATCTACGGCGAGGATTAGGGCAGTGCACGTACCCCACATGTCCGGCCGGTGCCCCGGATCTACAGGGAGGATTAGGGCAGTGCACGTACCCCACATGTCCAGCCGGTGCCCCGGATCTGCGGCGAGGATTAGGGCAGTGCACGTACCCCACATGTCCGGCCGGTGCCCCGGATCTACGGCGAGGATTAGGGCAGTGCACGTACCCCACATGTCCGGCCGGTGCCCCGGATCTACAGGGAGGATTAGGGCAGTGCACGTACCCCACATGTCCGGCCGATGCCCCGGATCTACGGCGAGGATTAGGGCAGTGCACGTACCCCACATGTCCGGCCGGTGCCCCGGATCTACGGCGAGGATTAGGGCAGTGCACGTACCCCACATGTCCGGCCGGTGCCCCGGATCTACAGGGAGGATTAGGGCAGTGCACGTACCCCACATGTCCGGCCGATGCCCCGGATCTACGGCGAGGATTAGGGCAGTGCACGTACCCCACATGTCCGGCCGGTGCCCCGGATCTACGGCGAGGATTAGGGCAGTGCACGTACCCCACATGTCCGGCCAGTGCCCCGGATCTACAGGGAGGATTAGGGCAGTGCACGTACCCCACATGTCCAGCCGGTGCCCCGGATCTGCGGCGAGGATTAGGGCAGTGCACGTACCCCACATGTCCGGCCGGTGCCCCGGATCTACGGCGAGGATTAGGGCAGTGCACGTACCCCACATGTCCGGCCGGTGCCCCGGATCTACAGGGAGGATTAGGGCAGTGCACGTACCCCACATGTCCGGCCGATGCCCCGGATCTACGGCGAGGATTAGGGCAGTGCACGTACCCCACATGTCCGGCCGGTGCCCCGGATCTACGGCGAGGATTAGGGCAGTGCACGTACCCCACATGTCCGGCCAGTGCCCCGGATCTACAGGGAGGATTAGGGCAGTGCACGTACCCCACATGTCCGGCCGGTGCCCCGGATCTACAGGGAGGATTAGGGCAGTGCACGTACCCCACATGTCCAGCCAGTGCCCCGGATCTACAGGGAGGATTAGGGCAGTGCACGTACCCCACATGTCCGGCCGGTGCCCCGGATCTACAGGGAGGATTAGGGCAGTGCACGTACCCCACATGTCCGGCCGGTGCCCCCGATCTACAGGGAGGATTAGGGCAGTGCACGTACCCCACATGTCCGGCCGGTGCCCCCGATCTACAGGGAGGATTAGGGCAGTGCACGTACCCCACATGTCCGGCCGGTGCCCCGGATCTACGGCGAGGATTAGGGCAGTGCACATACCTCACATGTCCAGCTGGTGCCCCGGATCTACAGGGAGGATTAGGGCAGTGCACGTACCCCACATGTCCGGCCGGTGCCCCGGATCTACAGGGAGGATTAGGGCAGTGCACGTACCCCACATGTCCGGCCGGTGCCCCGGATCTACGGCGAGGATTAGGGCAGTGCACGTACCCCACATGTCCAGCCAGTGCCCCGGATCTACAGGGAGGATTAGGGCAGTGCACGTACCCCACATGTCCGGCCGGTGCCCCGGATCTACAGGGAGGATTAGGGCAGTGCACGTACCTCACATGTCCGGCCGGTGCCCCGGATCTACAGGGAGGATTAGGGCAGTGCACATACCCCACATGTCCGGCCGGTGCCCCCAATCTACAGGGAGGATTAGGGCAGTGCACGTACCCCACATGTCCGGCCGGTGCCCCCGATCTACAGGGAGGATTAGGGCAGTGCACATACCCCACATGTCCGGCCGGTGCCCCGATCTACGGCGAGGATTAGGGCAGTGCACATACCTCACATGTCCGGCCGGTGCCCCGGATCTACGGCGAGGATTAGGGCAGTGCACGTACCCCACATGTCCGGCCGGTGCCCCCGATCTACAGGGAGGATTAGGGCAGTGCACGTACCTCACATGTCCAGCCGGTGCCCCGGATCTACAGGGAGGATTAGGGCAGTGCACGTACCCCACATGTCCGGCCGGTGCCCCCGATCTACAGGGAGGATTAGGGCAGTGCACGTACCTCACATGTCCAGCCGGTGCCCCGGATCTACAGGGAGGATTAGGGCAGTGCACGTACCCCACATGTCCGGCCAGTGCCCCGGATCTACAGGGAGGATTAGGGCAGTGCACGTACCCCACATGTCCAGCCAGTGCCCCGGATCTACAGGGAGGATTAGGGCAGTGCACGTACCCCACATGTCCGGCCGGTGCCCCGGATCTACGGCGAGGATTAGGGCAGTGCACGTACCCCACATGTCCGGCCGGTGCCCCGGATCTACGGCGAGGATTAGGGCAGTGCAGGTACCCCACATGTCCGGCCGGTGCCCCGGATCTACAGCCAGGATTAGGGCAGTGCACGTACCCCACATGTCCAGCCGGTGCCCCGGATCTACGGCGAGGATTAGGGCAGTGCACGTACCCCACATGTCCGGCCGGTGCCCCGGATCTACGGCGAGGATTAGGGCAGTGCACGTACCCCACATGTCCGGCCGGTGCCCCCGATCTACAGGGAGGATTAGGGCAGTGCACGTACCTCACATGTCCAGCCGGTGCCCCGGATCTACAGGGAGGATTAGGGCAGTGCACGTACCTCACATGTCCGGCCGGTGCCCCGGATCTACGGCGAGGATTAGGACAGTGCACGTACCCCACATGTCCGGCCGGTGCCCCGGATCTACGGCGAGGATTAGGGCAGTGCACGTGTAAGAGGGTGAACTGTAGTCCCACTGAGAGGGCACTAGGACCCTGTGGTTTTTGCCTATTGCAGAAGAGAACAGACCGTGCAAAACTCCCAGAGACAGTGTGTGCTGCTGGGTGGGGTCTAGTGTCTCGGGTGTAAAGTGAAACTAGGAAGTGAGAGCTGAGAGAGAAAAAGGAGGGAAGCAAAGGCAGAAGCTGCTGTGATATCTTAAAGAGAGACTGTGTGTGGATTTACTGCAAGTGTTTTTGGAGGAAAAGAAGCTTTTGAGAGACTTTTTGTTGCTAACGTTCCCCTGGAGAAGAACTAACCTTTTGTTTAACTCTGTGAGAGACTTGTGAGGCTAACGTTTCCTGGAGAGGAGTTAACTCTTTATTTAACAAAAGACAGACTTTACTAAGAACCCAGTACGTATTTGGAAGTCTGTGGATTCCCTGTGCATTGAGTGGAGGAACAAGTCTGGACAGACTGCTGATACAGAGACGGACGGATTGTCGTGGAACCATTCCTAGGAGCTACAGAAGCAGAGACTACATCGTGAGACCACTAACTAAGTCCCCGGCGTTTGGGCTCGGCATCGGCCGACAAGACAAGAGGAGTTTGCTGTAACTTATTGGCGCTGAAGATATGAAATGGCTGCAGCCTGTGCGGATTCCTGCCTGAGAGGAAATCCATCTCAGGATACGGTACCATAGTTATAGATACCCGGGTATCTCTGCTCAGAGTGTTAAATTGTTACTTTAGAGGTGTATCTTATATTAGAGTTGTGTAAGTTATACTCAATGTGCCATTCCAGGGGCTCCCTTAATAACACTACATTCAATTTACACTTGTTCCTGTTTTTAGTTGCCTGTTAGGTAAATTTCTTACTAGTCTGTTGTAGTACACAGTTCTCAGGAGACCTTTGAGTGGCACAGTGATTTCAGCTGCTGCTGAATTAGTGTATCTTTGGGGTGCATCTGCCTTAATATTCTCCATATTACCTTGATTAATTTGCCTTTGAGTAAATACCGTTGGAGATTTCTGCCTTGGTCTTGGTTTGTGACTCACTGGATCTTATTCGGACCTCTGGTCATTACATTTTTGGCGTAGTCGGCAGGATCCAGTGTTTGTCATGGACGAGGGCGAGGGTGGAAATGACCCCGCTGTATCCGCATCCTCCTCGGGGGTTGGGGTTCCCCTGGCAGCCGCGGCGACTCCGGGAGGGTATGTGCCTGTAGGAGCTTTACTTCAGCACATGCCGAAATACGATGGGCGCAATATGGCGTTGCAAGATTGGGCTGAGAGAATCCGGAGTATTCTGCGCATGTGTAATTTGACCCCCGCGTTACGCGCTGAGCTGGCATTAAATGCACTGGAGGGTGATATTAGGCGTATGGTGATGGTGCGCCCAGAATCAGAGAGGGATACATTAGAAAAGATTTTGGAACTGTTAGAGGGGAGTTTGGGGGGCCGAGCGCGCGTGGCCCAGCTTCGGTCCCTATTCTTTAATCGTCCCCAGAGAGAGTGTGAGTCCCTGATGCAGTACTCTAATATTTTGCAAGAGATGTTGAATGAGATGCAGCGACTAGACCCGGGGGCCATGGGGGCATTCCGGGAGGTAGACCGCTTGCTCCGGGACCAATTCATCACCGGTGTAGCCAATAGACTTCTCCGGGACAAACTGTTGGAAATGGCCCGGGTTGCACCAGAGTTATCTTTCTGGCAGATTTACCGAGCTGCAGTGGAAAGGGAAGAGAAATCGGCCTATGTTCCCGAGGGGTCAGTGAACAGTGCCCAGCTGGAGGAAGGTGGTTCATCAGGGTCGGGGGGAGAGGGGCTGGTAAGCGTGGTACAAGCTCTGCGTGCTGAGGTGAAGGAGTTGAAGCTGAAATTGTCTCAACTGACAGTTGATCCCGCCTCTACCCCCTCGCGGGAACCTCCTGCCTCACCCCCTGGAACGGTGACCCCGCAAATGGCCAGGTCGTCCTATCAGAATGAGTCAAGCCCTCGCCCACGAGGAACAATCACCTGCTGGAAGTGTGGCCGCCAGGGACACATCTCGCGTTACTGCCGGGCGCTTACAGCCCCAGAAACCCCGTCGCCGGCTTTAAACTTCCGGCCGCTGCCATGAGAGGGCAAGCAGCAGCGGCCCCACCCACACAAAGCCCTCGACGGAATGAACAAGATTTGTTTGCATGTAGTCCAGTGATAGAAGCAGAGTTTGAAGGGCGGAAGATGAGGTGCTTGGTTGACACGGGATCCGAATGTACTATAATGCCTCTAGAAGTATATGAGAGATACTTCAGTCGACTAGTGATTCCAGAGGATGGCCGAGTGATACGACTGACCGCCGCAAATAATGGTCAATTGTCAGTAAAAGGGATCGTGTGGATGCAACTAAAAATGTTTGGTCAAGAGCTGGGGCAGAAAGGGGTAGTACTGGTGGATCACCCCCCTAGAAGAGGGATGGAAGTGACGCTCGGAATGAACGTGCTGCGAGATTTGAATCACCAGATGTATGCCAGTGAAGGACCCCGATACTGGGCCCGTGCGACAAGACACCGACCCACACAGAGAATTCTACACCGTCTAGTGCTGAGTTGCGACTTGCTGAAAAGTGCGGTCCCAGGTGGCCGGGTGGGCCGGGTCCGAGTGACTTCGAGGGCCCCGATCCTGCTGGGACCCAGACAAGAGGAACTCTTAATGCTGCCTGTGGGAGCTGCACAGAGATTGAATGGGCTTGAAGTGCTACTTGAGCCCGCCCGAGAGGGTTCCTCATTTGCCAAGGTACATGTGGCCCGTTCTTTGGCGATTGTGAAGAATGGACGAGTACCGGTCCGATGCATCAATGTTTTAGATGAAGCTGTTGCAATTCCCGCTGGGACCATACTGGCTGAACTGTTCGTACCGGCAGAGAAGGTGCCGGAAAATGCAGGGTTCGAATTGCGACCAGACCAACAGTCATCCTGGACATTCGCGGTCGAGGTAGGCCGGACTGAACCTCCTACGGAGGAATGGAATGTTCATGTGATCATGGAGCAGATGGGAGTGGATCGGGAGAAGCTGACCCCCGTGCAGTTGGAGCAGTTGGAGAGAGTTTTGTGGGAACATCAAGAGACCTTTTCCCGACATGGAGAGGACTTCGGGTGTACCCAGACGATTGAGCATGAGATTCCAACGGGGGATACTCCACCCATTAGAGAAAGATATCGCCAAATTCCTCCGGCGCTCTATCAAGAGGTGAAGAGCATGGTGGCCAGTATGCTGGACAACCAAGTGATCCGAGAGAGCCGGAGTCCCTGGGCAGCCCCTGTAGTCTTGGTCCGCAAGAAGGATGGGACACTCCGATTTTGTGTGGACTATCGGAAATTGAATGCCCACACCGTACGGGACGCATATCCTTTACCCCGTATTGAAGAATCCCTGTCGGCCCTGGGTCGGGCCAAGTATTTCTCAACGTTGGATTTGGCAAGCGGGTACTGGCAGGTCCCAATGGCTGAAAAAGATCGGGCCAAGACGGCGTTTGTATTGCCAATGGGGCTCTTTGAGTTCAACCGGATGCCCTTTGGCCTCGCTACCGCCCCGGGAACCTTCCAACGCCTGATGGAACATTGCTTGGGCGATCTAAATTTTGAATCAGTCCTGATATATTTGGACGACATTGTGGTGTTCGGAACCTCATTTGAAGATCATCTGGAGAAGCTGCGTCAAGTTCTCCGGCGGCTCAAGAGCTACGGCCTGAAAATAAAGCCAAAAAAATGTCAGCTGTTACGAAACCAGATTGAATATTTGGGGCATCTGGTGACCCCGGACGGGGTACTACCTTTAGCCAGTAAGATTAAGGCGGTACAAGAGTGGCCACCTCCTTGTGACCTGCGAGAAGTGCGGGCCTTCCTGGGCCTAGCAGGATACTATCGGCGGTTTGTGCCTAAATTCTCACAAGTGGTGAGTCCCTTGAATGAACTTTTGAGAGGGACAGCGCTGGGTCCTCGAAATCGCCCCATTCCATGGGGGCCCCTACAGAAAAAGGCATTTGATGGAGTGAAAACCGCCCTAACGAGTGCCCCATTGCTGGCCTACGCCCGGTTTGACACCCCTTTTTTGTTGTATACCGATGGTAGTCTTCATGGGTTGGGGGCAGTACTAGCACAGGTGCAGGACGGCCGAGAGCGAGTGATTTCTTATGGCAGCAGATCTTTAAGAGACTCCGAGCGAAATCCGGCTAACTACAGCTCATTCCGGCTGGAATTGCTGGCCCTGGTGTGGGCAATGACAGAACGCTTCGCCGAGTATCTAACAGGAGCTGAGGTGCTAGTCATGACAGATAACAACCCGCTAGCTCACTTAGAGAATGCAAAACTGGGGGCGTTGGAGCAGCGGTGGGTCGCCAGACTGGCCAAGTTCAATTACCGCATTAAATTTCGCTCTGGTCGAGAGAACGGCAATGCAGATGCATTGTCAAGAGTGCCCCTTGGGTCATCCGGGGAAGATGTTGATGAACAACTTGAGGATACTGAAACTCCAGCTTTGGGGCAAATACCTATCTTCCAAAGTGTGGTACACTCAAGTGGGGTGGCCACCGGGATGCCCTGTGTCCTGGGTAAAACACCCTCAGATTGGACAAGAGTCCAGGATGAGTGTCCGGACGTTGCACTTGTGCGCCGTTGGGTACAAAACAAGGCCTGGCCCAGTGCAGAGGACAAGGCTCAGTTGTCCATGGAAGGAATGAAACTCCTTCGACAATGGGATAAATTGTGTGTGGAACAAGGTCTTTTGTATCGTAAGGTGTACCTGCCATCGGAGCTGCAGCATCGGTACCAACTGATAATTCCTGTGGGGATGGGGCCGGTGGTCGCTCGTGAGGCACATGAGAAGGGGGCCCATTTTGGAAGTGAAAAGACACTTCAGTGGTTGCAGCGAGTCCTCTACTGCCCTGAGTTGGGAGGGATGGTGGCCGACGCGTGTCGGCAGTGCCGAATTTGTGGGCTCAACAAAAGCCCTGAGCAGCGGGCTCCCACACAGTCTATTAAGACTTCAGCTCCACTGGAACTACTCATGATTGACTACGTGTTGATAGGGTACTCTACATCAGGGTACTCCTACTGCCTGGTGATGACAGATCACTTTACCAAGTATGCTGTAGCGGTGCCGACAAGAGATCAGACGGCCAAGTCGGCGGCTGAGGCAGTGTGCCGACATTTCTTCCAAGTGTTCGGGTGTCCGCAGAGAATACATTCAGATCAAGGGGCCTGCTTTCAGGGAACGCTGATGAAAGAGTTGCACCAGCTCTATGGTATCGAGCAGTCGAGAACAACGCCTTACCACCCTCAGGGTAACGGGGCGTGTGAGCGTTTTAATCGGACCCTGTTGCAAATGTTGAGGTCCTTAGAGAGTCAGCAACAGACATGCTGGCCTGAGTATCTCCCCGAATTGATGTGGGCTTACAATAACAGGGTGCACAGTACTACTGGTTACTCACCACACATGTTGATGTTTGGTAGACCTGGCCGAGACATTGAGGATTTGAGCATGCCAGATCCCTCCTCCGCCCCCCTTCGGACTGCATCCGAGTGGGTACGAGAGCATCGGCGGCGGTTGAGGGTGGTGCATCAGGTGGTGGGTGACCGCCTTCGCCAGGTGGTCCATAAGGACACTCGACCTGTACAAACAGAGCTGTTCTCTCCGGGAGACAGCGTGTTGGTGAGGACAAAACGACGGTCAGGAAAGCTGAGTGACCGATGGGAGGCGATACCGTATCTGATAAAAAAACAGGTGAACCCTGAGATTCCAGTGTACGAGGTCAAACCGGTGGGGACAGGGGGGCCAACCCGTAATTTGCATCGTAACATGTTACAGCGGTGCTGGTTTGAAGATTCGGCGCCTACCCCCCTAGAGCCAGAGGCCATGTTTCAAGGGGCGGAAGCTCTGAATGATCTTGAGTTTGATGGTGTGCTTACTCCTGCGCCTGCTTATTTGCCCCCTGTGACCGATCTGGCCTCGGGTGATGAGAATGTTGGGGATATGGAGGATGTTGTTGAGGAGAGTGCATCAGGTCAACTGCTTGGTCCTGACGCTGTATCACAGGACATCGAGCCGCAGGAGGAGACAACTCCACTTACGCCCACTAACACGACCATGGAAGAGACTCTAGCTCCCTCTAAGGTCGCACCTGTTGATGTAGGACTCAGGAGAACTACACGATCTACGGCAGGAATACCGCCTCAGCGATATGCTCAAGATGAATTTGAGTGGGAAGGTATGTCGAGGACGCCAACCTCTAGTGGGGTGGCATGTAAGAGGGTGAACTGTAGTCCCACTGAGAGGGCACTAGGACCCTGTGGTTTTTGCCTATTGCAGAAGAGAACAGACCGTGCAAAACTCCCAGAGACAGTGTGTGCTGCTGGGTGGGGTCTGGTGTCTCGGGTGTAAAGTGAAACTAGGAAGTGAGAGCTGAGAGAGAAAAAGGCGGGAAGCAAAGGCAGAAGCTGCTGTGATATCTTAAAGAGAGACTGTGTGTGGATTTACTGCAAGTGTTTTTGGAGGAAAAGAAGCTTTTGAGAGACTTTTTGTTGCTAACGTTCCCCTGGAGAAGAACTAACCTTTTGTTTAACTCTGTGAGAGACTTGTGAGGCTAACGTTTCCTGGAGAGGAGTTAACCCTTTATTTAACAAAAGACTGAGACTTTACTAAGAACCCAGTACGTATTTGGAAGTCTGTGGATTCCCTGTGCATTGAGTGGAGAACCAAGTCTGGACAGACTGCTGATACAGAGACGGACGGATTGTCGTGGAAGCATTCCTAGGAGCTACAGAAGCAGAGACAACATCGTGAGACCACTAAGTCCCCGGCGTTTGGGCTCGGCATCGGCCGACAAGACAAGAGGAGTTTGCTGTAACTTATTGGCGCTGAAGATATGAAATGGCTGCAGCCTGTGCGGATTCCTGCCTGAGAGGAAATCCATCTCAGGATACGGTACCATAGTTATAGATACCCGGGTATCTCTGCTCAGAGTGTTAAATTGTTACTTTAGAGGTGTATCTTATATTAGAGTTGTGTAAGTTATACTCAATGTGCCATTCCAGGGGCTCCCTTAATAACACTACATTCAATTTACACTTGTTCCTGTTTTTAGTTGCCTGTTAGGTAAATTTCTTACTAGTCTGTTGTAGTACACAGTTCTCAGGAGACCTTTGAGTGGCACAGTGATTTCAGCTGCTGCTGAATTAGTGTATCTTTGGGGTGCATCTGCCTTAATATTCTCCATATTACCTTGATTAATTTGCCTTTGAGTAAATACCGTTGGAGATTTCTGCCTTGGTCTTGGTTTGTGACTCACTGGATCTTATTCGGACCTCTGGTCATTACACACGTACCCCACATGTCCGGCCGGTGCCCCGGATCTACAGGGAGGATTAGGGCAGTGCACGTACCTCACATGTCCGGCCGGTGCCCCGGATCTACAGGGAGGATTAGGGCAGTGCACGTACCTCACATGTCCGGCCGGTGCCCCGGATCTACAGGGAGGATTAGGGCAGTGCACGTACCCCACATGTCCGGCCGGTGCCCCGGATCTACGGCGAGGATTAGGGCAGTGACGTACCCCACATGTCCGGCCGGTGCCCCGGATCTACGGCGAGGATTAGGGCAGTGCACGTACCTCACATGTCCGGCCGGTGCCCCGGATCTACAGGGAGGATTAGGGCAGTGCACGTACCTCACATGTCCGGCCGGTGCCCCGGATCTACGGCGAGGATTAGGGCAGTGCACGTACCCCACATGTCCAGCCGGTGCCCCGGATCTACGGCGAGGATTAGGGCAGTGCACGTACCCCACATGTCCAGCAGCTGCCTCGGATCTACAGGGAGGATTAGGACAGTGCACGTACCCCACATGTCCGGCCGGTGCCCCGGATCTACAGCCAGGATTAGGGCAGTGCACGTACCCCACATGTCCGGCCGGTGCCCCGGATCTACAGCGAGGATTAGGGCAGAGCACGTACCCCACATGTCCGGCCGGTGCCCCGGATCTACAGGGAGGATTAGGGCAGTGCACGTACCCCACATGTCCGGCCGGTGCCCCGGATCTACAGCGAGGATTAGGGCAGTGCACGTACCCCACATGTCCGGCCGCTGCCCCGTCTCTACAGGGAGGATTAGGGCAGTGCACGTACCCCACATGTCCGGCCGCTGCCCCGTCTCTACAGGGAGGATTAGGGCAGTGCACGTACCCCACATGTCCGGCCGGTGCCCCGGATCTACAGTGAGGATTAGGGCAGTGCACGTACCCCACATGTCCGGCCGGTGCCCCGGATCTACAGGGAGGATTAGGGCAGTGCACGTACCTCACATGTCCGGCCGGTGCCCCGGATCTACGGCGAGGATTAGGGCAGTGCACGTACCCCACATGTCCGGCCGGTGCCCCGGATCTACGGCGAGGATTAGGGCAGTGCACGTACCCCACATGTCCGGCCGGTGCCCCGGATCTACGGCGAGGATTAGGGCAGTGCACGTACCCCACATGTCCGGCCGGTGCCCCGGATCTACAGGGAGGATTAGGGCAGTGCACGTACCTCACATGTCCGGCCGGTGCCCCGGATCTACGGCGAGGATTAGGGCAGTGCACGTATCCCACATGTCCGGCCGGTGCCCCGGATCTACAGCGAGGATTAGGGTAGTGCACGTACCCCACATGTCCGGCCGGTGCCCCGGATCTACAGGGAGGATTAGGGCAGTGCACGTACCCCACATGTCCGGCCGGTGCCCCGGATCTACGGCGAGGATTAGGGCAGTGCAAGTACCCCACATGTCTGGTCCGGTGCCCCGGATCTACGGCGAGGATTAGGGCAGTGCACGTACCCCACATGTCCGGCCGGTGCCCCGGATCTACGGCGAGGATTAGGGCAGTGCACGTACCCCACATGTCCAGCCGGTGCCCCGGATCTACGGCGAGGATTAGGGCAGTGCACGTACCCCACATGTCCAGCCGGTGCCCCGGATCTACGGCGAGGATTAGGGCAGTGCACGTACCCCACATGTCCGGCCGGTGCCCCGGATCTACAGCGAGGATTAGGGCAGTGCACGTACCCCACATGTCCAGCCGGTGCCTCGGATCTACGGCGAGGATTAGAGGCAGTACCTCACATGTCCGGCCGGTGCCCCAGATCTACGGCGAGGATTAGAGGCAGTACCTCACATGTCCGGCCGGTGCCCCAGATCTACGGCGAGGATTAGAGGCAGTACCTCACATGTCCAGCCGGTGCCTCGGATCTACGGCGAGGATTAGAGGCAGTACCTCACATGTCCGGCCGGTGCCCCAGATCTACGGCGAGGATTAGAGGCAGTACCTCACATGTCCAGCCGGTGCCTCGGATCTACGGCGAGGATTAGAGGCAGTACCTCACATGTCCGGCCGGTGCCCCAGACCTACGGCGAGGATTAGAGGCAGTACCTCACATATCCGGCGAGGATTAGGGGCAGTACCCCACATGTCTGGTCCGGTGCCCCGGATCTCCTGCAGACCCAATGTGAACATATATCAGCCCTCTGGTAGAGAGACCAACACTTTCCATCCTGGAGGCCGCATGAAGCTGTAAGTCTATGGCCCATGAGGTGTCGGTGACATCGCCAGGTGGTCATGTCACTGCGTGCACCCTCCACATTGTGGAACAGGATCAGGCTCGGTTTAGACGAGCATAGACTTTGATTTTTGGGGGTTTGGGAGATCTGAAGGTGGCGTCATTACTTTTGTAGGGGGCACTAAGGGGGCATTATTGCTGTCAGGAAAAGAGAGGAGCTGAAATGGAACAAGCCGCAGTTGTGCCAGACGAGAAGAAACAGTTCAAGGTCGATGAGGATCTGTGAATCTGGGACTCTCCCCCATGATGACGGCTGCAGGCGGCCAAGAAGTTGTTGTTTTCCTCTTTCCCGATTTTGTTGCGCATCCCCCTGCCGGGACCCTGCAGCCGCTGGAGGCTTCTACACCCTCTGTCAAGGACTGGATCCTATCAAGTTTGGCGGAGCGGGAAATATCGCTAAGGGACAATGTCTCCATCCTACGGACAGAAGGGGGACAATGGACTATGCCCCAATGGGACGTGTCCTGTTTGCGAGGACCGATGGTTAACCCATTAACCCTTGGGGCCAGTTTCCAATTTTGCGTTTCTGTTTTTCACTCCAATTCTTCACAGAGCCATAACTTTTTTTATTTTTCGGTGAATATGGCCATATGGGGGCTTGTTTTTTTGGCGGGACAAGTTATGCTTTTGAATGACACCATCGATTGTACCATATAATGTACTGGAAAACCAGAACAAACTGCAATCCTGCAACTGGATTTTTGGGTGTTTTTTTTTATTTTTTTAACCATGTTCTCCAAATGCTACAACTGACCGGCTATTATGATTCTCCAGGTCATTATGAGTTTGTAGACACCAAATATGTCTAGGTTCTTTTTTATTTTAGTGGTAAAAAAAAAAAAATGTGTATTTTCCGAGACTCGTAGCGTCTCTGTTTTTCGTGATCTTGGGTGGAGAGAGGGATATTTTGTGTGGCGAGCTGACGCTTTTATTGATACCATTTTGGTGCAGATATGATGTTTTGATCGCCGGTTTTTGCATTTTAATGCAATGTTGTGGCGACTAAAAAAACATAAATTGTTTTGTTTTTTTTTACTTTACGCTGGCTTCAATAATCTCCATGGGAGACTAGGATCATCCGATCGCCTGTGCTACACATAGAGCTTCAGCCCTGCTTTGTGTAACAGAAATGCTTCTCTTCTATGGGCGCTGAGTGATCATAGTGATCTGGCTATTACATACTGGTCTCCTTCAGACCCTGGGTTGTTATGCCGAAATCTTGGCAAGCTGCGGTCACGTGGCGCCAATGGGCGAGGTTTGTGACGCGCTTCCAGCTCAAGCATGTTAAATGCTGCTGTCAGAGATCGACAAGCGGCATTTAACATGTTAACAGCCGCGGGTGGATCGCAAGTTCACCTGCCGCTGTTGGGGCACATGACAGTTAATCAAATCATTCAATATGCTGAAAAAAAAGAGAATGGACGGCACCTCCAACAATCATACGTTTATCTAAAGCCGCCAGGCAGAAATGTATATAACTGAACATGAGGGTCTTAGTTTAATATTCTGATCAGATTGTATGAAGCCCACTGTCACGCCACACCTCGTAGTGGGTCCTACCGCCCTAACAGGGCGGAGCCGTGCGCCAACCACCGCCACAACGGCAATGCACCAGCAGGGCAGACGGTCTGGGGTCCCACAGCACCCATGCTGCAAGACTGAGCCCCCATGACTCCAGACCGCGCCGCCCCACCAGCACAAAGCCACAGCAACAATGGCCGCCACACAGCACCAGCACCAAATGAAAGGAGCACTGAAACTCACCTTCCTCCAGCTCTTCAGTGAGGGCCACAATGGCCTAGACCCCTTACTGCGCAGTCTCCTAATTAAAATCACCTGTGCCAAATGGGAGGAGTGCTGGTCCAAAGAAAAAAAAAAGGACAGATCATGCAATATGCTGGAAAAAAACAGAATGGACCTCATGTTCAGTTATATAAATATAACTAGCCGTTATAAACTAAAAGAGCCACCTTGTGCGGCAGTAATGCTGCTTTCTGACAAGGTGGCTCTTTTACTTATTGGTGCTGTAACTGCTGAAATAATCCGTTTTTTAATTTGTCTGAAATACCTTGCTTCAGTCCTGGAGGCAGTCTTTCCCCCCCTGCTGCAGGTGCCACACTGCCGTCACTCAAGTCTTCTTGGCGCCGGGCGTCGCCTCCTCACCGCTTTTTGTTTTGAAATCTGCCAGCGCCTGCGCTCTTTTCTCCTGCCTGGGGCAGGCGCAGTGAGCGCTGCCCGTCTGTCCTCAGATGCAGTCTCGCTGACTGCGCCTGTGCAAATCCCAGCCCCGCAGTGTCTTCTGATTTATTCACACTGCGGGGCTGGGATTCCTGCTCATGCGCACTGCGTGTCTAGGCCACTCACCCAGGTCGCAGTGCGCATGCGCAGGAATCCCAGCCCCGCAGTGCGGTTTAAATGACAGGGCAGAGTCAAGGGTTACTCCGAGGCAGCAGATCACCTTTACAGGGTAAAGTGTGATGTTATTTATTGTGATACATAGATCAGGTAAGGAAGATCTAGGAGATGGAGGAAAGATGATGAGTTCAGATTTGTCCACATTGAGTTTGAGGAAGCGAGAGGAGAAGAAGGAGGATATGGCTGACAGACAGTCCGGGATTCTGGACAGCAGAGATGTGATATCTAGGCCAGAGAGGTAGATCTGAGTGTCATCGGCATAAAGTTGGTACTGGAATCCATGGGACTTTATGAGTTGTCCCAGGCCGAGTGTATAGATTGTGAAGAGTAAGGGTCCTAGGACAGAGCTTTGGGGGACACCAACAGAGAGAGGGTGGGATGAGGAGGTAATATGGGAGTAGGAAACGCTAAGGCTGTGTGCACACGTTACGGATTTTTTGTGTTTTTTTTCACGTTTTTTCGCTATAAAAACGCGACAAAACCACAAAAAAACGCATCCATTAAGCATCCTATTAATAGAATGCAATCCACAATTTTTGTGCACATGTTGCTTTTTTTTTCACGAAAAAAACATCGCAGTAAAAAACGCAGCATATTCATTAATTTTGCTGATTTTTCACGGATTTCCCGCTATTTAATGCATTGGGAAGCTCCGGTTGGTGAGGTAAGAGGAGATCCAGGATAGGGCGAGGTCTTTGACCCCAAAGGAAGAGGGGATCTGTAGTAGGAGGCAGTGGTCAACTGTGTCGAAGGCAGAGGACAGGTCTAGAAGGAGGAGTATAGGGAATTGTCTGTTAGCTTTGGCTGTAAGTAAGTCGTTAGTAATTTTGGTCAGCGCAGTCTCAGTGGAATGATGGGGATGGAAGCCAGATTGTAGATTGTCGAAGAGAGAGTTAGATGAGAGGAAAGTTCAGCGTGGACGTGCTGCTCCAGGAGTTTGGATGCAAATGGGAGCAAAGATATGGGGCGATAGCTGGACATAGGGCTCGGGTCAAGGGATGGCTTTTTGAGGATAGGTGTGATTGTGGCATATTTGAAAGCAGAAGGGAAGGTACCAGAAGTTAGTGATAGGTTGAAGAGATGGGTTAGGGATGGGTGGTGGTGCTGAGGTTGGGGAGGAGGTGTGATGGGGTCAAGTGCACAAGTGGTGAGGTGTGATTTGGAGAGAAGATGAGCAAGCTCCCCTTCAGAGATTTTGGAGAGTGAAGTTGTGGGGTTTGGGCATTGGTCTGCTATACAAAGGGGTTGTGGTGGTTGAACAATGAAGACTTGCCTTGTTTGGTCGATCTTATTTTTGAAGTACTTGGCAAAGTCCTCAGCAGAGATTAAAGGGAACCTGTCACCCCCGAAATGGAACTTGAGCTAAGCCCACCGTCATCAGGGGCTTCTCTCCAGCATTGTGTAATGCATTCTGTAATGCTGTAGATAAGCCCCCGATATTACCTGAAAAATGAGAAAAAGAGGTTAGATTATACTCAGCCAGGGGCGGTCCTGCTGCGGTGGGCGTCGCGGTCCGGGGCCTCCCATCTTCTTACGAACAAGTGCTCTTCTTGTCTTCACGCCGCAGCTCCGGCGCAGGCGTACTTTGTCTATAAAGATGGGAGGCCCCAGACCGGACCACGACCGCAGCGGGAACGTCTCTGGGTGCGTATAATCTAACCTCTTTTTCTCATCTTTCAGGATACATCGGGGGCTTATCTATATTCCAGAATGCTGTAGATAAGCCCCTGATGCCGATGGGCTTAGCTCAACTTCCATTTTGGAGGTGACAGATTCACTTTAAGGAAGTCAGAGGGGGCAGTGGTGGGCGGAGGAGGGAGTTAAAGGTGTTGAACAACTGTTTGGGGTTGTGGGATAAGGGAGATACGAGTGTTGTGAAGTAGGCCTGTTTAGCAGGTGAGAGTTGTTTGAGTGCAGTGAAATCATCTTAGGTTTCTGAGGGGGTGCGCATGTTGCTGGACATGGTGACGGGTGTGGACGACAGGGATGAGAAAGTGAGTAGATGGTGGTTGGATAGGGTTGGATAGGGGGAGAGGGGAGGTGGTGAAGTTAGATAGGGAGCATAAACGGGTGAAGACCAGGTCTATTGTGTGTCCGTCTGTGTGGGTGACTTCGGAGGACCACTGAGTAGGTCCAAAAGATGAAGTAAGGGACAGAAGTTTGGAGGCTGCTGACTGGTGGGTGTCAATGGGGATGTTGAAGTCAATAAGGCTGCTTTCACACATCAGGTTTTGGTTTCAGGCACAATCCGGCAGTTTCAGGCACAATCTGGATCAGTTTTTTTCTTACGCCTGATCCGTTTCGTCCCCATAGAGTTGTATTACTGCCGGATTGTGCCTGAAGGACATGCGTTTCATCCGTTTTGTGCCGGATCCGTCCCTTCAGGCTTTTTTGCCGGACACAAAAAACGTCCCCTGCAACGTTTTTTGTGTCCGGCGAAAAAGCCTGAAGGGACGTTTCCGGCAATAAACGCATGGAACTGATGTGTGAAAGAACATTTCCGGCGACCGAATCCGTTTTTTTACACACTGAGCATGCTCAGAAGCTTTCTTTTTGATTCTGGCATGGCTCTCTCTCTCTCTCTGATTCTGGCATGGCTCTCTCTCTCTCTCTCTGATTCTGGCATGGCTCTCTCTCTCTGATTCTGGCATGGCTCTCTCTCTCTCTCTCTGATTCTGGCATGGCTCTCTCTCTCTGATTCTGGCATGGCTCTCTCTCTCTCTCTCTCTCTCTCTCTCTCTCTCTCTCTGATTCTGGCATGGGTCTCTCCCTCTCTCTCTCTCTCTCTGATTCTGGCATGGCTCTCTCTCTCTCTCTCTGATTCTGGCATGGCTCTCTCTCTCTCTCTCTCTGATTCTGGCATGGCTCTCTCTCTCTGATTCTGGCATGGCTCTCTCTCTCTCTCTCTCTCTCTCTCTGATTCTGGCATGGCTCTCTCTCTCTCTCTGATTCTGGCATGGCTCTCTCTCTCTCTCTGATTCTGGCATGGCTCTCTCTCTCTCTCTCTCTGATTCTGGCATGGCTCTCTCTCTCTCTCTGATTCTGGCATGGGTCTCTCTCTCTCTCTCTCTGATTCTGGCATGGCTCTCTCTCTCTCTCTGATTCTGGCATGGCTCTCTCTCTCTCTCTGATTCTGGCATGGCTCTCTCTCTCTCTCTGATTCTGGCATGGGTCTCTCGCTCTCTGTTTCTGGCATGTCTCTCTCTCTCTCTCTCTCTCTCTGATTCTGGCATGGCTCTCTTTCTCTCTCTGATTCTGGCCTCTCTCTCTGATTCTGGCCTCTCTCTCTGATTCTGGCCTCTCTCTCTCTCTCTGATTCTGGCATGGCTCTCTGTCTCTCTCTGATTCTGGCCTCTCCCTCTCTGATTCTGGCCTCTCTCTCTGATTCTGGCCTCTCTCTCTCTCTCTGATTCTGGCATGGCTCTCTGTCTCTCTCTGATTCTGGCCTCTCCCTCTCTGATTCTGGCCTCTCTCTCTCTCTCTCTGATTCTGGCATGGCTCTCTCGCTCTCTGATTCTGGCATGTCTCTCTCTCTCTATTTCTCTCTGTTTCTGGCATGGGTCTCTCTCTCTCTCTCTGATTCTGGCATGTCTCTCTCTCTCTCTATTTCTGGCATGGCTCTCTGTCTCTCTCTGATCCTGGCCTCTCCCTCTCTGATTCTGGCATGTCTCTCTCTCTCTCTATTTCTCTCTGTTTCTGGCATGGGTCTCTCTCTCTCTCTGATTCTGGCATGTCTCTCTCTCTCTCTATTTCTGGCATGGCTCTCTGTCTCTCTCTGATTCTGGCCTCTCCCTCTCTGATTCTGGCCTCTCTCTCTGATTCTGGCCTCTCTCTCTCTCTGATTCTGGCATGTCTCTCTCTCTCTCTATTTCTCTCTGTTTCTGGCATGGGTCTCTCTCTCTCTCTCTCTGATTCTGGCATGTCTCTCTCTCTCTCTCTCTCTGATTCTGGCCTCTCTCTCTCTCTGATTCTGGCATGTCTCTCTCTCTCTCTATTTCTCTCTGTTTCTGGCATGGGTCTCTCTCTCTCTCTCTCTGATTCTGGCATGTCTCTCTCTCTCTCTCTATTTCTGGCATGTCTCTCTCTCTCTCTCTATTTCTGGCATGGCTCTCTGTTTCTCTCTGATTCTGGCCTCTCCCTCTCTGATTCTGGCATGTCTCTCTCTCTCTCTCTATTTCTCTCTGTTTCTGGCATGGCTCTCTGTTTCTCTCTGATTCTGGCCTCTCCCTCTCTGATTCTGGCCTCTCTCTCTCTCTCTCTCTATTTCTGGCATGGCTCTCTTTCTCTCTCTGATTCTGGCCTCTCCCTCTCTGATTCTGGCCTCTCTCTCTGATTCTGGCCTCTCTCTCTCTCTCTGATTCTGGCATGGCTCTCTGTCTCTCTCTGATTCTGGCCTCTCCCTCTCTGATTCTGGCCTCTCTCTCTGATTCTGGCCTCTCTCTCTCTCTCTCCTCACCAGAAGCTCAAAAACCATGCGCAGTACATAGAGCCAGATCCAGCTAAAAAACGGATCCGGTGCATCAGTTTGCATCCGTTTTTTCACTATTTACACCGGATCCGTTTTTTAGCAAATTTGCCGGATTGTGCCTGAAACCAAAAACCTGATGTGTGAAAGCAGCCTAAGACACCTATCCATTATTAATCCTATATTAATAAAGGGTTAAAAAAACACACACACATTAAGAATAAAGTATTTTAGTGAAATAATTAAACACATGGGTTTTAATATCTTTATTGTACGCTCAATCCACTTGAAGACCCTCGTTCTTCTAAAAAAAAAGGAAAATAAAAAAGCAACAATATCCCATACCTGTCCGCCGTACGGTCATGTCCCACGCTGTAAATCCATCTGAAGGGGTTAAATACATTTACAACCAGGAGCTCTGCTAATGCAGCTGCTCCCGGCTGTAAAAGACTGGGAAATGAATGGAGTGCTCCTTTTCTGGGGTGGCTGGGGGCAGATGTTTTTAATAGGGGTGGGGGGTCCCATAACCATGGACCCTCTCCAGGCTATTAATATCTGCCCTCAGTCACTGGCTTTCCAACTCTGGCGGAGAAAATTGCGCGGGAGCCCACGCCATTTTTTTCTGTGATTTAACCCTTTATTTTAACACCTAAAGCTTCCAAATTTTGCACACACACACTACTAACATTATTAATGAGGGATATCTAAAAATATAAGGGATATGAAATGGTTTACTGTATGTAAACCATATCTCATAACCTGTCGAGTTTGGTAAGAAGATAGCAAAATCTGGCAACTGAATTACCGGCTTTTATGCTATATAGCACTGTATTAAATATAAATATATATATATATATGTGTGTCAATGACCTATATATATATATATACAGTATATATATACCTATTCTATGTGTAGACATTTATTTGATCTATTCTATTCTAACCTGTCAGTGTGATTTTACTGTACACCGCACTGCATTACCGGCTTTTCTATAGGACACCGCTGCGTATTTCTCGCAAGTCACATGTGTGTTCCGTGTGTAATCCGTATTTTTCTCGCCCCCATAGACTTTCATTGGTGGATTTTTGGAGGAATACGCTGACAATTGCAACATGCTGCGATTTTCTCAGCCTGTAAAATACGGCAGAGAAATATACGGCTGATGGGAGCAGCCCCATAGAGAAACATTGGTCTGTGTGCAATGCGTTGTTTTTGCGCCTCTCCCTCGTCCGTCGGGACGCCGGCCTTAATCTGAGGGAAACCAAATCTTCCACAAATCCAATAATGGATCGTGACAGGTGGTCTCCCTCATTGAACTGCGGAACCTTATGGCCCTGGCAAGCCCACACCTGCGGCCTGCACTGGAGTAAGGCCCTCACAACACAAGTCCAAACACCCTGCCAAGACCCACTCTTTTTTTTCGCCGGGACGTAAAAGGAAACGATTTCTTTGCCCACTGTTACCACCCAGCACCGCGTTACAGAAGCGTAGGACGATGATGAAGTCATGCATTATGATATATGATGAGGTAACGCATATGTAGGTGTGACACCATGTAGAACAATGATGAAGTTATTGGACCTACGATGACGATGTCACCTTCACGCATTATGACTTTATGACTTATAATGAGGTCACACATATGTAGGTGTCACCCTACATACGACTATGATGTCACATTCATAGATGAATTTGTTGCATCAAGTTCTATATGGTGATGTCACGCTACAGGATAACGTCTCACCTGCTGTGTGTGATGTCAGCCATGTATGGTGAAGGTCTCTGAAGTTCCTCTGAAGGGTTTGGATTGCTGCTTGGGGATGATTTACCTGCTAGTGATTCAGGTTTTGTATTTTGTCTCTTATTTGTGTAACACCAGGTATTCAGGTCAAAGATAGGATCAGTAAATGCTTCAGTTCTTGCTGGAGGGTCCTCAGTTTGGGGTCCTGCCCTCAGGAGGAAACATAAAATTTGCACAGTCCTGCTGTCCTGACATGTTGGAGTCATAACTCACGAGATCCTGTAGATAATGGATGAGGAGCTGCGTCAGCAGGCCACCGGATCAATCATATGTACTGACCATAAGTAACTCGGTCATCAGAGGAATAATGCCCTGTGTATCTCCAAACTGGTGATCCATGCTCAGAGGGCACAGCAATGCCACCACCTCGAGCAGGAGGTGCCACCAGACGTTGTTAAACAGGCTTAGATTGTAGCTCCATGGAACAAGGTCAGACATTTACCAAAGACCTGCGTTGGTGCTATGTACTGTGGGGTGTGATAATATGGGCACATCCCCACATGGAGAGTCCTCACCATAGGGTTGTGGACGGTTTAACTGTTTATTTAGCTATTTTGCACCATAAATCATTTGGCCATTCCCTCACTAACCCTAACCCTCACATTGAATTAATTATTATTATTATTTATTTATATAGCACCATTAATTCCATGGTACTGTACATGAGAAAGGGGTTACGTACAAAGTTATAGATATCATTTACAGTAAACATATTTACGATGACAGACTGGTACAGAAGGGAGAGGACCCTGTCCTTGCGGACTTACATTCTACAGGATGGTGGGGAAGAGACAGAAGGTGGGTGGTACAGCAGATCTGGTGGTGGTGAGGCGGCAGAATGGTTATTGCAGGCTGTAGGCTTTCCTGAAGAGATGGGTTTTCAGGTTCTGTCTGAAGGAGCCGAGGATGGTGGATAATCGGACGTGTTGAGGCGTGGAATTCCAGAGGATGGGGGATATTCGGGAGAAATCTTGGAGGCGGTTGTGTGAGGAACAAATAAGTGTGGAGGAGAGTAGGAGGTCTTGGGAGGATCGAAGATTACATGAGAGAAGATATTGGGAGATTAGTTCAGAGATATAGGGAGGGGACAGCTTGTGGATGGCTTTGTAGGTCAGTGTTAGTAGTTTGAACTGGATTAGTTGGGGAATTGGGAACCAGTGGAGGGATTTGCAGAGGGGAGAAGCGGAGGAGTAGTGAGGAGAGAGGTGGATTAGCCGGGCAGCAAGAGTTGAGGACAGACTGGAGGGGTGCGAGAGAGCAGATATAAAACCAAAAAAGCGAGACAAGTTTATACGAGACAAAAAAGGCTTCGAGTCAGGACAGGTATTTACCTGGAACAAGCAACAGAAAGCCGATAAAAAAAACGCAATAGCGACTTTGAAAGACCTGGTCGCAATAAAAGAAAGTTTGGAAGATGGAATACTTTTCGGAGGAGAGACTACGTAACCACCGAGTCGGACTCAAGCCTGAGCGAGGGAGCAGCCGCCTCAGGGAGTTCTGTGGAAGGATCGTTTGCAGCAGGAGCCACTCGATCTCCCTTTAGGAGGAGGAGGACACGCCGAGGAGGCAAATTGGTGCAGGAGCGCAAAAGAAAATATGTGTCGTGGAGACAGAAACGATAAAAGAACTCCACAGGCAGCATGTGGGGAATTTGACTGGTCACACATTAAATGCTGCGCACCTCTCACTATTAGCGAAGGATTTGAATTACTGTGTACCGAATGATTTTGACCTCACAGAATTTAAGATTGACTTATTTAAATCTGTTAGAAAGATGCATCTGTACAAACAATTTCTTAACAGCCTGACAGCCCAAAAATACATTGGAGGGGGAGCAACCATGTGCAGTATGACCCCTGGGATTTATGGCTGGGGCAGGCTTACAGACACTAGCGGATACCCACAGTGAGGCAGAGCTATTGTTGAGCCTCACAGAGGAGGAACCGTGTGCTCAAACATACCATGTAGCGTCCATAACACCATTCATAGGGGGGGTAGCATCTAGGTACATGCCCCCCACTTCTCCCGGTAATGCTATTGATTTATTCGAGACACAAGTGACAAGAGACGAAGAGGCACTGATGTACCAGAAAGCTCCTTCAAACCTTACCCCTATGGAAAAAAAGGCTCTAAAAGAGATAGCAGGATGGAAAGACACTATAGTTCGACCCGCCGATAAAGGGGGTAAAACTGTATTGATCCCAAGGGAAACTTATATAAGGGAAGTGATTAGGCAGTTGGCTGATGAGAACACTTACGTTAGGCTCCCAGGAGACCCCACATATAAATATAAAGGCGAACTAAGATCGCTGCTGAGAAAAGCTGTAGAAACTAACGTCCTCTCACGGAATAAAGCGGAAAAATTGCTGCCGGAGTTCCCCATAAAGCCGCACTGGTACCATGTCCCTAAAATTCATAAAACAATGGTAGACCCACCAGGCCGACCGATTGTGTCAGGGGTGGGGTCCCTTACAGAACCACTCTCTAAATACATCGATTGGTTACTACGTCCACTGTTTGTGCACATTCCATCATATATAAAAGACACTAGTTCATTTTTGACGCATATGCGTCAGTTTACCTGGCAACCTAGTTTTAGGTTGGCCTCGGTGGACGTGGTTAATCTGTACACGCACATTCCACAGAAAGAGGGAGTTGAGTCTATACGCCAGATTATGAATACCACGAATAAAGAGAGTAATGCTATAAATTTCATTTGCGACAGTCTCAAGTTTATCTTGACACACAATGCGTTCACATTCATGGACCTCTGGTACCTACAGACAGTCGGCACCCCCATGGGGACTCCGGCAGCTTGTACGTTCGCTAACATTTATCTAGGTCACTTCGAGGAGGTATATTTATACTCGGCCAAGAATGTTTTTTTTTAAACACATTAGGATGTAGCTCAGATATGTCGATGACATGTTTTTCGTGTGGGACGGATCAGAAGAAATCTTTGATCATTTTGTCACTTATTTGAATGACAACACAATGGGTATGTCATTCACGTCAGCTTTTGGGGGATTACATTTAGACTTTTTGGATGTGTCAGTAAGTATAAAAGATGGAGAGATTTGCACTTCTTTATACCGTAAACCGGTGTCCACTAATGCAATTATGCACTTTGACAGCTACCATCCGAGCCATACCAAGCGCTCGCTACCTTATAGCCAGCTTTTAAGAACTAGAAGGGCCAACAACACACAAGAGGGTTTTGACTCACAATCACGTGAGTTGGAACAAAGATTGAAGGATGGAGGGTAACCTGATAAGGTCTGGCAGGATGCACAGAGGAAACTGAGTGAGAGAAATGTGAGTAATATAAACCGTACACACACTCCAAAAGAGAAAAGATTCACATTCTGTTTTCAGTACGGCCCCATGGATCAACACATTAGAGCAGCCATTAGGAAAAATTGGCATCTGTTAGATAGAGATAGGAATGTAACTGGGGTAGTAGCGAGGGGTCCCTTAATCTCGAACAGACGGAGCACCAGGGTAAGAGACATACTGGTACAGAATCGCATCACAGAAGATAGGACTAGCAGTTGGCTTGAGCTCAATACCCCTAAGGGGAACTACCGGTGTGGACACTGTACATACTGCAAACATCATATTACAGTCAGATACAACGAAAGAAAAATAGAAAGGAGCACTCACCATCCGGAAGAAGTATTCACTCTTTATTGTGGCAAGAAAAAAGAGAAAGGAGAAGGTCTCACAGGAGAACGTGGGTGTCACGAGACGACGGCCGTTTCGCGCTGATACGCTTCTACGGGTCAAGAATTTAAATATAGGACCCGTTACACACAAAGTGATGCAATTTATAACGTGTCAAACAGACTACGTTGTCTATGTTGTATTTTGCCCGTGCGGGCGGTATTACATAGGCAAAACAATCAGACGTCTATACGTACGCTTTAGGGAACATTTTAGATCTATCATAACAGGCAAGGGAGTACCGAGGCTTATTAGCCATATACGGGAAACACACGGAGGGAATCCTGGAGCAATGATGTTTGCTGGCGTGGAAAAAGTCAAATTGTCCAAAAGAGGGGGTGATCTCCATAATTTGTTATTAAGACGGGAAGCGACATGGATAATGCGAACAGGAGCCATGGGCCCCGCGGGCCTCAATGACAAGGTGGACATGTCAATATTTCTGTGATTGGGTATGTTATGATCAATAGCGGTAACTTGTCCCCTTGCGTTTATATGTGCACGGTCTCCACTATGTAGATACTGCGGATGGGGAGGCTGGAAATACTTGTGTGAATGATATATTTTAGGGCACGTTACTAACGCCCCACTGGGTTAATTTTGTTACAGCTATATGGAAAGAGGAGCGGACGTGCGTAGTCGAGTGTTGATCCATTCTGATAAGCTAGAGTAAGGTAGCGGGATTATGTTCGTTCATTACGCCTGATAGTATTTAGGCAGCCTTAGCTGCATAGAAGATTGTTAATGCTCATACTCACCATGTTTGTTTTTAATTGTTTTTAACAAATTTCGTACCGTGGGTGGGCTGAGTGAGGCTGCAAGGAGGGGCACAGATTGTGCATACTACTTGAGGCGTGACGTCCGCTCACCCACTGAACCCATTGAAGCGCCAGGCCGGCGCGAAACGGCCATCGTTTAAGCCATCACATTCCTCTGTATATACACCCCCGTGCCGTGAAGATTATTATGTAATAAAGAAACCTGCACTGAAGATTGGTGAGTGCTGCCGCTTTTCTTCTTTGTTACGATCGATGTTAGCACTTTTTCTCCTGGTTCAAGCACCCGAGATCAGCGGGCCAGATGCAGCTCATTAGCCAGTGTGTTCACAGCGTGCAAGGTTGGTGGTGCGGTCAGCTTTCCTCTGTTTTAATATCCATCAATTCATCTCATCAGATGAATCGGCCTAAACTCTGGACCCTGAGTGGTAGAATCCAAGGAATATAAAGCATTACCACCAAGCAAAACCATGGATTATTATTTTTTATTTATTATGCTTTGCTTATATGGCGCTATCATATTCCACAGCCCTTTACATACATTATTATTACTGTCCCTATTGGGACTCACAATTTAGATCCCCTATAAGTATATCTTTGGAATGTGGAAGGAAACCCACACAAACACGGGAAGAACATACAAACTACTTGCAGATGTTTTTCTTGGTGGTATTTGAACACAGGACTCCAGCTCTGCAGAGCAACAGTGCTAACCACTGAGCCACCGTGCTGGATGGCTCTCACATGGATGGATTTTCTCTGCCACCACTACCACCAGTTCATCCTTAGCTGGAAACATCTAAACTTTTCCGCAATACAGCAAATGGAGGTCTCTCTTAGTAATTGTCTATGATACCAGAATCAACCAGATGGAAGAAATCATTGTGAGGATACACGTATCAGTGCATGATCCCATGATATATGTATGTATGGTCATAAGTAGGACATGATCACTGAAGTAGCCATTGTTTCATGAGTAGTTTTTCATCATTGGTCATTTAGGACATAATTATTAGGCTTGTGTAGGACATCATCATTAGTCATATATAGAACATCAACATTGGTCCATGAATTGGACATCACAGGAACATGAGTTGGTAATAATCATTGACAAGATGTATGACATCATCATTGGTCATGTATAGGACATCATCATTGGGTCATGACTAAGACATTATTATTGTATCATGAGTAGGACATTAGCATTTGATCATGAGTAGGACATAATCAGTGGATCATGAGTAGGACATTGCCGGATTATGAGTAGGACATCAGCATTGGAAAATGAGGACATCAGCTTTGGATCATGAGAAGGACATCATCATTGGATCATGAGAAGGACATCATTATTGGATCATGTATAGGACATTGCTGAATCATGAGTAGGACATCAGCAATAGATCATGAGTAGGACATTAGCATTGGATCATGAGTAGAACATCAGCAATAGATGATGAGTAGGACATCATCTTTGGATCATGAGTAGGACATCAGCATTGGATCATGAGTAGGACATCAGCATTGAATCATGAGAAGGACATCAGCTTTGGATCATGAGTAGGACATGGGTATTGGATTATGAGTAGGACATCAGCATTGGATCATGAGTAGGACATCAGCATTGGATCATGAGTAGGACATCAGCTTTGGATCATGAGTAGGACATCAGCATTGGAACATGAGTTGGACATCAGCATTGGATTATCAGTAGGACATCAGCATTGGATTATGAGTATGACATCAGTATTGGATTATGAGTAGGACATCAGCATTGGATCATGAGTAGGACATCAGCATTGGATCATGAGTAGGACATCAGCATTGGATCATGAGTAGGACATCAGCATTGGATTATGAGTAGGACATCAGCATTGGATTATGAGTAGGACATCAGCATTGGATCATGAGTAGGACATCAGCTTTGGATCATGAGTAGGACATCAGCATTGGAACATGAGTTGGACATCAGCATTGGATTATCATCAGCATTGGATCATGAGTAGGACATCAGCATTGGATTATGAGTAGGACATCAGCATTGGATCATGAGTAGGACATCAGCATTGGATTATGAGTAGGACATCAGCTTTGGATTATGAGTAGGACATGGGTATTGGATTATGAGTAGGACATCAGCATTGGATCATGAGTAGGACATCAGCATTGGATCATGAGTAGGACATCAGCATTGGATCATGAGTAGGACATCAGCATTGGATTATGAGTAGGACATCAGCATTGGATTATGAGTAGGACATCAGCATTGGATCATGAGTAGGACATCAGCTTTGGATCATGAGTAGGACATCAGCATTGGAACATGAGTTGGACATCAGCATTGGATTATCAGTAGGACATCAGCATTGGATCATGAGTAGGACATCAGCATTGGATCATGAGTAGGACATCAGCATTGGATCATGAGTAGGACATCAGCATTGGATTATGAGTAGGACATCAGCATTGGATTATGAGTAGGACATCAGCATTGGATTATGAGTAGGACATCAGCTTTGGATTATGAGTAGGACATGGGTATTGGATTATGAGTAGGACATCAGCATTGGATCATGAGTAGGACATCAGCATTGGATCATGAGTAGGACATCAGCTTTGGATCATGAGTAGGACATCAGCTTTGGATCATGAGTAGGACATGGGTATTGGATTATGAGTAGGACATCAGCATTGGATTATGAGTAGGACATCAGCATTGGATCATGAGTAGGACATCAGCTTTGGATCATGAGTAGGACATCAGCTTTGGAACATGAGTTGGACATCAGCATTGGATTATCAGTAGGACATCAGCATTGGATTATGAGTAGGACATCAGCATTGGATTATGAGTAGGACATCAGCTTTGGATCATGAGTAGGACATCAGCAGTGGATCATGAGTAGGACATCATTGGATTAGTAGTGGGACATAATCATTGGATCATTAGTAGGACATTAGCATTGGATCATGATTGTGCAATGCAAATGTGCCGCAATCCAAAGATCAGCATTGATTCACTTCTTTGTGGTTGAATCTTTCATGTTTTCAGCAGCATGCCATCATGTAATCAGGAATCGACAACCATTTGTAATAACAACAGCAGGAATTGCGGACCGACAAGAGATAACACAACCGACCACTGGCATGAATACACAGACGACTGCAGGAACATAATTGCACTAACAAGTCATTTATATCAGGGAGGACGATCTTTTTACCAACTGATCGTTCTGTGGAAAAGGGCCCTAATGTGTTCCCAGCTGTGAGCTTCTCCTTCCAGTACCTTATGCACTGCCTAGAAAGTATGTGCCCCCTCCACCTGAAGATTTTCTTAGCGTTTTAGTCACTGATCAACAGAAAACTGAGTACAAGTCCCTGCACTGAGATCAGGTCAATGTGGGGACGCGGGGTGGGGGGGGTGAGGTACGGAGTTCACACCGGGCCCCGGAGCTGGAAGCTTCGCCTTCACGAGAAGAATCTTCCCACGCGACATTCTTGGAATGTATCCCTTTTTAACACTTAATATTAGCGTCTTCTACAGAAGGACAATCATTATTTTTATAGGACTTGTCAAGTTGTAGAGTTACGAGCCCTCAGCCATAAACTGTAACACACCTACACCTGGCGGAACCAGCGCCAGCCATTAAAGGGGCATCAATCATGCCTTTATTATTCCGGACCAGCAGAGGCGTCCAGTGTGTATGGGACCATTAATGGACCAGTAGTGCGGAGCGTCCTGATGTCTACGTTGTGCTCTGCGAGATCCACCGGTACTGTGTTTATTGCTGAAGATGAAGAAAACAGATGGCCCCCGGGCCGGAGCTCAGTCACCCCACTGCCCTCCAGGGACAGAATTCTCACTACTCTGATTTTTAGTAATGGCTTGTCAGAACCTGTCTCTGCCTCTCTCCAGATGTAAACGTCACTAATGATGAACCTATCCAGGAGACTTCATTCATCTCCAGGACACTGCACTCTCCAATCTCCAGGACACAGCACCCTGCTCTCCTCTCTCCAGGTATATCCCCAGGATCTCCAGGACACTGCACCCTGCTCTCCTCTCTCCAGGTATATCCCCAGGATCTCCAGGACACCTCACCCTGCTCTCCTCTCTCCAGGTATATCCCCAGGATCTGCAGGACACAGCACCCTGCTCTCTCTCCTGGGCTCGGTATACCCCCAGGATCTCCAGGACACTGCACCCTGCTCTCCTCTCTCCAGGTATATCCCCAGGATCTCCAGGACACCTCACCCTGCTCTCCTCTCTCCAGGTATATCCCCAGGATCTGCAGGACACAGCACCCTGCTCTCTCTCCTGGGCTCGGTATACCCCCAGGATCTCCAGGACACTGCACCCTGCTCTCCTCTCTCCAGGTATATCCCCAGGATCTCCAGGACACTGCACCCTGCTCTCCTCTCTCCTGGGCTCGGTATACCCCCAGGATCTCCAGGACACTGCACCCTGCTCTCCTCTCTCCAGGTATATCCCCAGGATCTCCAGGACACTGCACCCTGCTCTCCTCTCTCCTGGGCTCGGTATACCCCCAGGATCTCCAGGACACTGCACCCTGCTCTCCTCTCTCCAGGTATATCCCCAGGATCTCCAGGACACTGCACCCTGCTCTCCTCTCTCCAGGTATATCCCCAGGATCTCCAGGACACTGCACCCTGCTCTCCTCTCTCCAGGTATATCCCCAGGATCTCCAGGACACTGCACCCTGCTCTCCTCTCTCCTGGGCTCTGTCTTTATATTCAATAATATAATAATGCAACCGGCTGCTGCACTCTACTAGGAGACTGTATTTTATCTAAAAGAAACTGCTCTCTGCTCTCCCATCTCCTGGAGACTGTATCCAACTCTCGCATCTGCTTAAGACTGCATCTAACTCTCCCATCTCCTGGAGACTGCATCCAACTATGCCATCTCCTGGAGATTGCATCCAACTCTGCCATCTCCTGGAGACTGCATCCAACTGTCCCATCTCCTGGAGACTGCATCCAACTGTCCCATCTCCTGGAGACTGCATCCAACTCTGCCATCTCCTGGAGACTGCATCCAACTCTGCCATCTCCTGGAGACTGCATCCAACTGTCCCATCTCCTGGAGACTGCATCCAACTCTGCCATCTCCTGGAGACTGCATCCAACTGTCCCATCTCCTAGACACTGCATCCAGCTCTCCCGTCATCTGGATACTGCATCCAACTCTCCCATCTCCTGAACACTGTGTCTAACTTTCCTATCCCGAGGACACAACACCTTCTTCATCAAGTCACCAGGACACTGCACTCTACACTCAGTTATACTGCACTCTCTTCTCCTGGACACTATAACAAATTGGTCTTCTTTTCCCAAGGTATCCCCTTCTTGTCTGGGCACTGCATCCTGTTCTCCCATGTCCAGAACATTGCACTTCTGCTGTCCCAGTACACCACATTGTAATTTACAAGACACTGTACTCTGTTCCTTAATTTTACATTGTGACTGCCTCTTTTGCACACTTTGCTACACTCTATTATTCACTTTGCACCTCTTTCACAGAATTTAATACAATCTCCAGCTACAATGAAAAATCTCCTGCAGACTCTGATTTTCATCTTTATGCAGCAACTCCATCCCAATACAAATGGTAAGAAGCAAATATTATATAAGTATATGAGAAAGGAATAAGCTGCTCTGAGGGTCAGTCCCTGTCTGATATCCACACAATGCCGGGACAGACAGTATTGATCAATACTGCAAGAATTTTCAATACTAAGGGACCGCGATGGGGTCTGACAACACGCGTTCCAAAATGAAATAATGAAATCATACTATTAAAACTGAATCAATGTTTCCATTTTCATGACTACATTTCATGTAAAAAAAGAAAGCCTCAGTAGTTTGTGAGTTTGCATGCGAGTCTGCATCAGGAAATTGTTGGGCGGGCATGGACTACACATGGACTAGAATTCTTAACCTGCATGATCAGTAAAGTTTTTTTGTGTCATGTTATCTGGATAGTAGTTCAGGTCTCTAGCGGTTTAGAAATACTCCTGATTACATCTCAATGATGGGGCTGAAGGAGGAAGAGATTAAATGTTTACAGCTCATTTTCAGAGGCTGTTACAAACAGGTTGTTATTCTGTAGATTCTGAATTATCCTGTTGGGGATCGCTCTGAGAAATCAACATGGTTCAATCCATGTATTCCTTGTCTTCTAGCCATGCCATATCCAAGAAACCAGAAAGCAATGGATCTCCCAGACCACCGAGCATCCGAACTATACAACACGGTAAGCTACAGGGTTTACATGGGGAACAGGACAGTGACACACTGACACTCAGGGTGCAGGATAATGACACTGGGGGTGCAGGATAATGACACTGTGGGTGCAGGATAATGACACTGGGGTGCCGGATAATGACACTGGGGGTTCAGGATGACACTGGGGGTGCAGGATAATGACACTGGGGGTGCAGGATAATGACACTGGGGGTTCAGGATAATGACACTGGGGGTGCAGGATAATGACACTGGGGATGCAGGATAATGACACTGGGGGTACAGGATAATGACACTGGGGGTGCAGGATAATGACACTCTGGGTGCAGGATAATGACACTGGAGTGCCGGATAATGACACTGGGGGTGAAGGATAATGACACTGGGGGTGCAGGATAATGACAGTGGGGGTGAAGGATAATGACACTGGGGTGAAGGATAATGACACTGGGGGTGCAAGATAATGACACTGGGGGTGCAGGATAATGACACTCTGGGTGCAGGATAATGACACTGGAGTGCCGGATAATGACACTGGGGGTGAAGGATAATGACACTGGGGGTGCAGGATAATGACAGTGGGGGTGAAGGATAATGACACTGGGGTGAAGGATAATGACACTGGGGGTGCAGGATAATGACACTGGGGTGAAGGATAATGACACTGGGGGTGCAGGATAATGACACTGGGGTGCCGGATAATGACACTGGGGGTGCAGGATAATGACACTGGGGGTGCATGATAATGATACTGTGGGTGCAGGATAGTGACCCCGGGGGTTCAGGATAATGACACTGGGGGTGCAGGATAATGACACTGGGGTGCAGGATAATGACACTGGGGGTGCAGGATAATGACACTGGGGGTGCAGGATAATGACACTGGGGGTGCAGGATAATGACACTGGGGGTGCAGGATAATGACAGTGGGGGTGAAGGATAATGACACTGGGGTGAAGGATAATGACACTGGGGGTGCAGGATAATGACACTGGGGTGAAGGATAATGACACTGGGGGTGCAGGATAATGACACTGGGGTGCCGGATAATGACACTGGGGGTGCAGGATAATGACACTGGGGGTGAAGGATAATGACACTGGGGTGACAGATAATCACACTGGGGGTGCAGGATAATGACACTGGTGGTGCATGATAATGACAATGTGGGTGCAGGATAGTGACCCCGGGGGTTCAGGATAATGACACTGGGGGTGCAGGATAATGACACTGGGGTGCAGGATAATGACACTGGGGGTGCAGGATAATGACACTGGGGGTGCAGGATAATGACACTGGGGGTGCAGGATAATGACACTGGGGTGAAGGATAATGACACTGGGGGTTCAGGATAATGACACTGGGGGTGCAGGATAATGACACTGGGGTGAAGGATATTGACACTGGGGGTGCAGGATAATGACACTGGGGGTGCAGGATAATGACACTGGGGGTGCAGGATAATGACACTGGGGGTTCAGGATAATGACACTGTGGGTGCAGGATAATGACACTGGGGGTGCAGGATAATGACACTGGGGGTGCAGGATAATGACACTGGGGGTGCAGGCTAATGACACTGGGGGTGCAGGATAATGACACTGGGGGTACAGGATAATAACACTGGGGGTACAGGATAATGACACATTTATTTCTTGCTGTGACTATTTTTCTAGACGCTATACGAGAATCATCTCCGATACAGAGTACAGATCCACGGAGATCACCAAGTGCTGCATCTAACCAAGGCCCAGTAAGTGCTGTCCCCCATATATCTACACTGTTCTGCATAAGTGAGTACACCCCCTTTGAAAAGTCATATTTTAATATAGTAGTTATATTCTTGTACATAGGAGCAGTATTATAGTAGTTATATTCTTGTACATAGGGGCAGTATTATAGTAGTTATATTCTTGTACATAGGAGCAGTATTATAGTAGTTATATTCTTGTACATAGGAGGCAGTATTATAGTAGTTATATTCTTGTACATAGGAGCAATATTATAGTAGTTATATTCTTGTACATAGGAGCAGTATTATAGTAGTTATATTCTTGTACATAGGAGCAGTATTATAGTAGTTATATTCTTGTACATAGGGCGGGATTATAGTAGTTATATTCTTGTACATAGGAGCAGTATTATAGTAGTTATATTCTTGTACATAGGAGGCAGTATTATAGTAGTTATATTCTTGTACATAGGAGCAATATTATAGTAGTTATATTCTTCTACATAGGAGCAGTATTATAGTAGTTATATTCTTGTACATAGGAGCAGTATTATAGTAGTTATATTCTTGTACATAGGAGCAGTATTATAGTAGTTATATTCTTGTACATAGGAGCAGTATTATAGTAGTTATATTCTTGTACATAGGGGCAGTATTATAGTAGGTATATTATTGTACATAGGAGCAGTATTATAGTAGCTATATTCTTGCACATAGGAGCATTATTATAGTAGTTATATTCTTGTACATAGGGAGCAGTATTATAGTAGATATATTCTTGTACATAGGAGCAATATTATAGTAGTTATATTCTTGCACATAGGAGCAGTATTATAGTAGTTATATTCTTGTACATAGGAGCAGTATTATAGTAGTTATATTCTTGTACATAGGGGGCAGTATTATAGTAGTTATATTCTTGTACATAGAGGCAGTATTATAGTAGGTATATTCTTGTACATAGGAGCAATATTATAGTAGTTATATTCTTGCACATAGGAGCAGTATTATAGTAGTTATATTCTTGTACATAGGGGGCAGTATTATAGTAGTTATATTCTTGTACATAGGGGCAATATTATAGTAGTTATATTCTTCTACATAGGAGCAGTATTATAGTAGTTATATTCTTGTACATAGGAGCAGTATTATAGTAGTTATATTCTTGTACATAGGGCGGGATTATAGTAGTTATATTCTTGTACATAGGAGCAGTATTATAGTAGTTATATTCTTGTACATAGGGGCAGTATTATAGTAGTTATATTCTTGTACATAGGAGCAGTATTATAGTAGTTATATTCTTGTACATAGGAGGCAGTATTATAGTAGTTATATTCTTGTACATAGGAGCAATATTATAGTAGTTATATTCTTCTACATAGGAGCAGTATTATAGTAGTTATATTCTTGTACATAGGAGCAGTATTATAGTAGTTATATTCTTGTACATAGGGCGGGATTATAGTAGTTATATTCTTGTACATAGGAGCAGTATTATAGTAGTTATATTCTTGTACATAGGAGGCAGTATTATAGTAGTTATAGTCTTGTACATAGGAGCAATATTATAGTAGTTATATTCTTGTACATAGGAGCAGTATTATAGTAGTTATATTCTTGTACATAGGAGCAGTATTATAGTAGTTATATTCTTGTACATAGGGCGGGATTATAGTAGTTATATTCTTGTACATAGGAGCAGTATTATAGTAGTTATATTCTTGTACATAGGAGGCAGTATTATAGTAGTTATATTCTTGTACATAGGAGCAATATTATAGTAGTTATATTCTTCTACATAGGAGCAGTATTATAGTAGTTATATTCTTGTACATAGGAGCAGTATTATAGTAGTTATATTCTTGTACATAGGAGCAGTATTATAGTAGTTATATTCTTGTACATAGGAGCAGTATTATAGTAGTTATATTCTTGTACATAGGGGCAGTATTATAGTAGGTATATTATTGTACATAGGAGCAGTATTATAGTAGCTATATTCTTGCACATAGGAGCATTATTATAGTAGTTATATTCTTGTACATAGGGAGCAGTATTATAGTAGATATATTCTTGTACATAGGAGCAATATTATAGTAGTTATATTCTTGCACATAGGAGCAGTATTATAGTAGTTATATTCTTGTACATAGGAGCAGTATTATAGTAGTTATATTCTTGTACATAGGGGGCAGTATTATAGTAGTTATATTCTTGTACATAGAGGCAGTATTATAGTAGGTATATTCTTGTACATAGGAGCAATATTATAGTAGTTATATTCTTGCACATAGGAGCAGTATTATAGTAGTTATATTCTTGTACATAGGGGGCAGTATTATAGTAGTTATATTCTTGTACATAGGGGCAATATTATAGTAGTTATATTCTTCTACATAGGAGCAGTATTATAGTAGTTATATTCTTGTACATAGGAGCAGTATTATAGTAGTTATATTCTTGTACATAGGGCGGGATTATAGTAGTTATATTCTTGTACATAGGAGCAGTATTATAGTAGTTATATTCTTGTACATAGGGGCAGTATTATAGTAGTTATATTCTTGTACATAGGAGCAGTATTATAGTAGTTATATTCTTGTACATAGGAGGCAGTATTATAGTAGTTATATTCTTGTACATAGGAGCAATATTATAGTAGTTATATTCTTCTACATAGGAGCAGTATTATAGTAGTTATATTCTTGTACATAGGAGCAGTATTATAGTAGTTATATTCTTGTACATAGGGCGGGATTATAGTAGTTATATTCTTGTACATAGGAGCAGTATTATAGTAGTTATATTCTTGTACATAGGAGGCAGTATTATAGTAGTTATAGTCTTGTACATAGGAGCAATATTATAGTAGTTATATTCTTCTACATAGGAGCAGTATTATAGTAGTTATATTCTTGTACATAGGAGCAGTATTATAGTAGTTATATTCTTGTACATAGGGGCAGTATTATAGTAGTTATATTCTTGTACATAGGAGCAGTATTATAGTAGTTATATTCTTGTACATAGGAGCAATATTATAGTAGTTATATTCTTCTACATAGGAGCAGTATTATAGTAGTTATATTCTTGTATATAGGAGCAGTATTATAGTAGATATATTCTTGTACATAGGAGCAGTATTATAGTAGTTATATTCTTGTACATAGGAGCAGTATTATAGTAGTTATATTCTTGTACATAGGAGCAGTATTATAGTAGTTATATTCTTGTACATAGGGGCAGTATTATAGTAGGTATATTCTTGTACATAGGGGGCAGTATTATAGTAGTTATATTCTTGTATATAGGAGCAGTATTATAGTAGATATATTCTTGTACATAGGAGCAGTATTATAGTAGTTATATTCTTGCACATAGGAGCAGTATTATAGTAGTTATATTCTTGTACATAGGAGCAGTATTATAGTAGTTATATTCTTGTACATAGGGAGCAGTATTATAGTAGATATATTCTTGTACATAGGAGCAGTATTATAGTAGTTATATTCTTGTACATAGGAGCAGTATTATAGTAGTTATATTCTTGCACATAGGAGCAGTATTATAGTAGTTATATTCTTGTACATAGGAGCAGTATTATAGTAGTTATATTCTTGTACATAGGGGCAGTATTATAGTAGGTATATTCTTGTACATAGGAGCAGTATTATAGTAGTTATATTCTTGCACATAGGAGCATTATTATAGTAGTTATATTCTTGTACATAGGGAGCAGTATTATAGTAGATATATTCTTGTACATAGGAGCAATATTATAGTAGTTATATTCTTGCACATAGGAGCAGTATTATAGTAGTTATATTCTTGTACATAGGAGCAGTATTATAGTAGTTATATTCTTGTACATAGGGGCAGTATTATAGTAGGTATATTCTTGTACATAGGGGGCAGTATTATAGTAGTTATATTCTTGTACATAGAGGCAGTATTATAGTAGGTATATTCTTGTACATAGGAGCAATATTATAGTAGTTATATTCTTGCACATAGGAGCAGTATTATAGTAGTTATATTCTTGTACATAGGGGACAGTATTATAGTAGTTATATTCTTGTACATAGGGGCAGTATTATAGTAGGTATATTCTTGTACATAGGAGCAGTATTATAGTAGTTATATTCTTGTACATAGGAGCAGTATTATAGTAGTTATATTCTTGTACATAGGGGCAGTATTATAGTAGGTATATTCTTGTACATAGGAGCAGTATTATAGTAGCTATATTCTTGCACATAGGAGCATTATTATAGTAGTTATATTCTTGTACATAGGGAGCAGTATTATAGTAGATATATTCTTGTACATAGGAGCAATATTATAGTAGTTATATTCTTGCACATAGGAGCAGTATTATAGTAGTTATATTCTTGTACATAGGAGCAGTATTATAGTAGTTATATTCTTGTACATAGGGGCAGTATTATAGTAGGTATATTCTTGTACATAGGGGGCAGTATTATAGTAGTTATATTCTTGTACATAGAGGCAGTATTATAGTAGGTATATTCTTGTACATAGGAGCAATATTATAGTAGTTATATTCTTGCACATAGGAGCAGTATTATAGTAGTTATATTCTTGTACATAGGGGGCAGTATTATAGTAGTTATATTCTTGTACATAGGGGCAATATTATAGTAGTTATATTCTTCTACATAGGAGCAGTATTATAGTAGTTATATTCTTGTACATAGGAGCAGTATTATAGTAGTTATATTCTTGTACATAGGGCGGGATTATAGTAGTTATATTCTTGTACATAGGAGCAGTATTATAGTAGTTATATTCTTGTACATAGGGGCAGTATTATAGTAGTTATATTCTTGTACATAGGAGCAGTATTATAGTAGTTATATTCTTGTACATAGGAGGCAGTATTATAGTAGTTATATTCTTGTACATAGGAGCAATATTATAGTAGTTATATTCTTCTACATAGGAGCAGTATTATAGTAGTTATATTCTTGTACATAGGAGCAGTATTATAGTAGTTATATTCTTGTACATAGGGCGGGATTATAGTAGTTATATTCTTGTACATAGGAGCAGTATTATAGTAGTTATATTCTTGTACATAGGAGGCAGTATTATAGTAGTTATAGTCTTGTACATAGGAGCAATATTATAGTAGTTATATTCTTCTACATAGGAGCAGTATTATAGTAGTTATATTCTTGTACATAGGAGCAGTATTATAGTAGTTATATTCTTGTACATAGGAGCAGTATTATAGTAGTTATATTCTTGTACATAGGGCGGGATTATAGTAGTTATATTCTTGTACATAGGAGCAGTATTATAGTAGTTATATTCTTGTACATAGGAGGCAGTATTATAGTAGTTATATTCTTGTACATAGGAGCAATATTATAGTAGTTATATTCTTCTACATAGGAGCAGTATTATAGTAGTTATATTCTTGTACATAGGAGCAGTATTATAGTAGTTATATTCTTGTACATAGGAGCAGTATTATAGTAGTTATATTCTTGTACATAGGAGCAGTATTATAGTAGTTATATTCTTGTACATAGGGGCAGTATTATAGTAGGTATATTATTGTACATAGGAGCAGTATTATAGTAGCTATATTCTTGCACATAGGAGCATTATTATAGTAGTTATATTCTTGTACATAGGGAGCAGTATTATAGTAGATATATTCTTGTACATAGGAGCAATATTATAGTAGTTATATTCTTGCACATAGGAGCAGTATTATAGTAGTTATATTCTTGTACATAGGAGCAGTATTATAGTAGTTATATTCTTGTACATAGGGGGCAGTATTATAGTAGTTATATTCTTGTACATAGAGGCAGTATTATAGTAGGTATATTCTTGTACATAGGAGCAATATTATAGTAGTTATATTCTTGCACATAGGAGCAGTATTATAGTAGTTATATTCTTGTACATAGGGGGCAGTATTATAGTAGTTATATTCTTGTACATAGGGGCAATATTATAGTAGTTATATTCTTCTACATAGGAGCAGTATTATAGTAGTTATATTCTTGTACATAGGAGCAGTATTATAGTAGTTATATTCTTGTACATAGGGCGGGATTATAGTAGTTATATTCTTGTACATAGGAGCAGTATTATAGTAGTTATATTCTTGTACATAGGGGCAGTATTATAGTAGTTATATTCTTGTACATAGGAGCAGTATTATAGTAGTTATATTCTTGTACATAGGAGGCAGTATTATAGTAGTTATATTCTTGTACATAGGAGCAATATTATAGTAGTTATATTCTTCTACATAGGAGCAGTATTATAGTAGTTATATTCTTGTACATAGGAGCAGTATTATAGTAGTTATATTCTTGTACATAGGGCGGGATTATAGTAGTTATATTCTTGTACATAGGAGCAGTATTATAGTAGTTATATTCTTGTACATAGGAGGCAGTATTATAGTAGTTATAGTCTTGTACATAGGAGCAATATTATAGTAGTTATATTCTTGTACATAGGAGCAGTATTATAGTAGTTATATTCTTGTACATAGGAGCAGTATTATAGTAGTTATATTCTTGTACATAGGGCGGGATTATAGTAGTTATATTCTTGTACATAGGAGCAGTATTATAGTAGTTATATTCTTGTACATAGGAGGCAGTATTATAGTAGTTATATTCTTGTACATAGGAGCAATATTATAGTAGTTATATTCTTCTACATAGGAGCAGTATTATAGTAGTTATATTCTTGTACATAGGAGCAGTATTATAGTAGTTATATTCTTGTACATAGGAGCAGTATTATAGTAGTTATATTCTTGTACATAGGAGCAGTATTATAGTAGTTATATTCTTGTACATAGGGGCAGTATTATAGTAGGTATATTATTGTACATAGGAGCAGTATTATAGTAGCTATATTCTTGCACATAGGAGCATTATTATAGTAGTTATATTCTTGTACATAGGGAGCAGTATTATAGTAGATATATTCTTGTACATAGGAGCAATATTATAGTAGTTATATTCTTGCACATAGGAGCAGTATTATAGTAGTTATATTCTTGTACATAGGAGCAGTATTATAGTAGTTATATTCTTGTACATAGGGGGCAGTATTATAGTAGTTATATTCTTGTACATAGAGGCAGTATTATAGTAGGTATATTCTTGTACATAGGAGCAATATTATAGTAGTTATATTCTTGCACATAGGAGCAGTATTATAGTAGTTATATTCTTGTACATAGGGGGCAGTATTATAGTAGTTATATTCTTGTACATAGGGGCAATATTATAGTAGTTATATTCTTCTACATAGGAGCAGTATTATAGTAGTTATATTCTTGTACATAGGAGCAGTATTATAGTAGTTATATTCTTGTACATAGGGCGGGATTATAGTAGTTATATTCTTGTACATAGGAGCAGTATTATAGTAGTTATATTCTTGTACATAGGGGCAGTATTATAGTAGTTATATTCTTGTACATAGGAGCAGTATTATAGTAGTTATATTCTTGTACATAGGAGGCAGTATTATAGTAGTTATATTCTTGTACATAGGAGCAATATTATAGTAGTTATATTCTTCTACATAGGAGCAGTATTATAGTAGTTATATTCTTGTACATAGGAGCAGTATTATAGTAGTTATATTCTTGTACATAGGGCGGGATTATAGTAGTTATATTCTTGTACATAGGAGCAGTATTATAGTAGTTATATTCTTGTACATAGGAGGCAGTATTATAGTAGTTATAGTCTTGTACATAGGAGCAATATTATAGTAGTTATATTCTTCTACATAGGAGCAGTATTATAGTAGTTATATTCTTGTACATAGGAGCAGTATTATAGTAGTTATATTCTTGTACATAGGGGCAGTATTATAGTAGTTATATTCTTGTACATAGGAGCAGTATTATAGTAGTTATATTCTTGTACATAGGAGCAATATTATAGTAGTTATATTCTTCTACATAGGAGCAGTATTATAGTAGTTATATTCTTGTATATAGGAGCAGTATTATAGTAGATATATTCTTGTACATAGGAGCAGTATTATAGTAGTTATATTCTTGTACATAGGAGCAGTATTATAGTAGTTATATTCTTGTACATAGGAGCAGTATTATAGTAGTTATATTCTTGTACATAGGGGCAGTATTATAGTAGGTATATTCTTGTACATAGGGGGCAGTATTATAGTAGTTATATTCTTGTATATAGGAGCAGTATTATAGTAGATATATTCTTGTACATAGGAGCAGTATTATAGTAGTTATATTCTTGCACATAGGAGCAGTATTATAGTAGTTATATTCTTGTACATAGGAGCAGTATTATAGTAGTTATATTCTTGTACATAGGGAGCAGTATTATAGTAGATATATTCTTGTACATAGGAGCAGTATTATAGTAGTTATATTCTTGTACATAGGAGCAGTATTATAGTAGTTATATTCTTGCACATAGGAGCAGTATTATAGTAGTTATATTCTTGTACATAGGAGCAGTATTATAGTAGTTATATTCTTGTACATAGGGGCAGTATTATAGTAGGTATATTCTTGTACATAGGAGCAGTATTATAGTAGTTATATTCTTGCACATAGGAGCATTATTATAGTAGTTATATTCTTGTACATAGGGAGCAGTATTATAGTAGATATATTCTTGTACATAGGAGCAATATTATAGTAGTTATATTCTTGCACATAGGAGCAGTATTATAGTAGTTATATTCTTGTACATAGGAGCAGTATTATAGTAGTTATATTCTTGTACATAGGGGCAGTATTATAGTAGGTATATTCTTGTACATAGGGGGCAGTATTATAGTAGTTATATTCTTGTACATAGAGGCAGTATTATAGTAGGTATATTCTTGTACATAGGAGCAATATTATAGTAGTTATATTCTTGCACATAGGAGCAGTATTATAGTAGTTATATTCTTGTACATAGGGGACAGTATTATAGTAGTTATATTCTTGTACATAGGGGCAGTATTATAGTAGGTATATTCTTGTACATAGGAGCAGTATTATAGTAGTTATATTCTTGTACATAGGAGCAGTATTATAGTAGTTATATTCTTGTACATAGGGGCAGTATTATAGTAGGTATATTCTTGTACATAGGAGCAGTATTATAGTAGCTATATTCTTGCACATAGGAGCATTATTATAGTAGTTATATTCTTGTACATAGGGAGCAGTATTATAGTAGATATATTCTTGTACATAGGAGCAATATTATAGTAGTTATATTCTTGCACATAGGAGCAGTATTATAGTAGTTATATTCTTGTACATAGGAGCAGTATTATAGTAGTTATATTCTTGTACATAGGGGCAGTATTATAGTAGGTATATTCTTGTACATAGGGGGCAGTATTATAGTAGTTATATTCTTGTACATAGAGGCAGTATTATAGTAGGTATATTCTTGTACATAGGAGCAATATTATAGTAGTTATATTCTTGCACATAGGAGCAGTATTATAGTAGTTATATTCTTGTACATAGGGGGCAGTATTATAGTAGTTATATTCTTGTACATAGGGGCAATATTATAGTAGTTATATTCTTCTACATAGGAGCAGTATTATAGTAGTTATATTCTTGTACATAGGAGCAGTATTATAGTAGTTATATTCTTGTACATAGGGCGGGATTATAGTAGTTATATTCTTGTACATAGGAGCAGTATTATAGTAGTTATATTCTTGTACATAGGGGCAGTATTATAGTAGTTATATTCTTGTACATAGGAGCAGTATTATAGTAGTTATATTCTTGTACATAGGAGGCAGTATTATAGTAGTTATATTCTTGTACATAGGAGCAATATTATAGTAGTTATATTCTTCTACATAGGAGCAGTATTATAGTAGTTATATTCTTGTACATAGGAGCAGTATTATAGTAGTTATATTCTTGTACATAGGGCGGGATTATAGTAGTTATATTCTTGTACATAGGAGCAGTATTATAGTAGTTATATTCTTGTACATAGGAGGCAGTATTATAGTAGTTATAGTCTTGTACATAGGAGCAATATTATAGTAGTTATATTCTTCTACATAGGAGCAGTATTATAGTAGTTATATTCTTGTACATAGGAGCAGTATTATAGTAGTTATATTCTTGTACATAGGGGCAGTATTATAGTAGTTATATTCTTGTACATAGGAGCAGTATTATAGTAGTTATATTCTTGTACATAGGAGCAATATTATAGTAGTTATATTCTTCTACATAGGAGCAGTATTATAGTAGTTATATTCTTGTATATAGGAGCAGTATTATAATAGATATATTCTTGTACATAGGAGCAGTATTATAGTAGTTATATTCTTGTACATAGGAGCAGTATTATAGTAGTTATATTCTTGTACATAGGAGCAGTATTATAGTAGTTATATTCTTGTACATAGGGGCAGTATTATAGTAGGTATATTCTTGTACATAGGGGGCAGTATTATAGTAGTTATATTCTTGTATATAGGAGCAGTATTATAGTAGATATATTCTTGTACATAGGAGCAGTATTATAGTAGTTATATTCTTGCACATAGGAGCAGTATTATAGTAGTTATATTCTTGTACATAGGAGCAGTATTATAGTAGTTATATTCTTGTACATAGGGAGCAGTATTATAGTAGATATATTCTTGTACATAGGAGCAGTATTATAGTAGTTATATTCTTGTACATAGGAGCAGTATTATAGTAGTTATATTCTTGCACATAGGAGCAGTATTATAGTAGTTATATTCTTGTACATAGGAGCAGTATTATAGTAGTTATATTCTTGTACATAGGGGCAGTATTATAGTAGGTATATTCTTGTACATAGGAGCAGTATTATAGTAGTTATATTCTTGCACATAGGAGCATTATTATAGTAGTTATATTCTTGTACATAGGGAGCAGTATTATAGTAGATATATTCTTGTACATAGGAGCAATATTATAATAGTTATATTCTTGCACATAGGAGCAGTATTATAGTAGTTATATTCTTGTACATAGGAGCAGTATTATAGTAGTTATATTCTTGTACATAGGGGCAGTATTATAGTAGGTATATTCTTGTACATAGGGGGCAGTATTATAGTAGTTATATTCTTGTACATAGAGGCAGTATTATAGTAGGTATATTCTTGTACATAGGAGCAATATTATAGTAGTTATATTCTTGCACATAGGAGCAGTATTATAGTAGTTATATTCTTGTACATAGGGGGCAGTATTATAGTAGTTATATTCTTGTACATAGGGGCAGTATTATAGTAGGTATATTCTTGTACATAGGAGCAGTATTATAGTAGTTATATTCTTGTACATAGGAGCAGTATTATAGTAGTTATATTCTTGTACATAGGAGCAGTATTATAGTAGTTATATTCTTGTACATAGGGGCAGTATTATAGTAGTTATATTCTTGTACATAGGGGCAGTATTATAGTAGGTATATTCTTGTACATAGGAGCAGTATTATAGTAGTTATATTCTTGTACATAGGAGCAGTATTATAGTAGTTATATTCTTGTACATAGGGAGCAGTATTATAGTAGATATATTCTTGTACATAGGGGCAGTATTATAGTAGTTATATTCTTGTACATAGGAGCAGTATTATAGTAGTTATATTCTTGCACATAGGAGCAGTATTATAGTAGTTATATTCTTGTACATAGGAGCAGTATTATAGTAGTTATATTCTTGTACATAGGAGCAGTATTATAGTAGGTATATTCTTGTACATAGGAGCAGTATTATAGTAGTTATATTCTTGCACATAGGAGCATTATTATAGTAGTTATATTCTTGTACATAGGGAGCAGTATTATAGTATATATAGTCTTGTACATAGGAGCAATATTATAGTAGTTATATTCTTGTACATAGGGAGCAGTATTGTAGTAGATATATTCTTGTACATAGGAGCAGTATTATAGTAGTTATATTCTTGCACATAGGAGCAGTATTATAGTAGTTATATTCTTGTACATAGGAGCAGTATTATAGTAGTTATATTCTTGTACATAGGGGCAGTATTATAGTAGGTATATTCTTGTACGTAGGGGGCAGTATTATAGTAGTTATATTCTTGTACATAGGGGCAGTATTATAGTAGGTATATTCTTGTACATAGGGGGCAGTATTATAGTAGTTATATTCTTGTACATAGGGGCAGTATTATAGTAGGTATATTCTTGTACATAGGAGCAGTATTATAGTAGTTATATTCTTGTACATAGGAGCAGTATTATAGTAGTTATATTCTTGTACATAGGAGCAGTATTATAGTAGTTATATTCTTGTACATAGGAGGCAGTATTATAGTAGTTATAGTCTTGTACATAGGAGCAATATTATAGTAGTTATATTCTTCTACATAGGAGCAGTATTATAGTAGTTATATTCTTGTACATAGGAGCAGTATTATAGTAGTTATATTCTTGTACATAGGGGCAGTATTATAGTAGTTATATTCTTGTACATAGGAGCAGTATTATAGTAGTTATATTCTTGTACATAGGAGCAATATTATAGTAGTTATATTCTTCTACATAGGAGCAGTATTATAGTAGTTATATTCTTGTATATAGGAGCAGTATTATAGTAGATATATTCTTGTACATAGGAGCAGTATTATAGTAGTTATATTCTTGTACATAGGAGCAGTATTATAGTAGTTATATTCTTGTACATAGGAGCAGTATTATAGTAGTTATATTCTTGTACATAGGGGCAGTATTATAGTAGGTATATTCTTGTACATAGGGGGCAGTATTATAGTAGTTATATTCTTGTATATAGGAGCAGTATTATAGTAGATATATTCTTGTACATAGGAGCAGTATTATAGTAGTTATATTCTTGCACATAGGAGCAGTATTATAGTAGTTATATTCTTGTACATAGGAGCAGTATTATAGTAGTTATATTCTTGTACATAGGGAGCAGTATTATAGTAGATATATTCTTGTACATAGGAGCAGTATTATAGTAGTTATATTCTTGTACATAGGAGCAGTATTATAGTAGTTATATTCTTGCACATAGGAGCAGTATTATAGTAGTTATATTCTTGTACATAGGAGCAGTATTATAGTAGTTATATTCTTGTACATAGGGGCAGTATTATAGTAGGTATATTCTTGTACATAGGAGCAGTATTATAGTAGTTATATTCTTGCACATAGGAGCATTATTATAGTAGTTATATTCTTGTACATAGGGAGCAGTATTATAGTAGATATATTCTTGTACATAGGAGCAATATTATAGTAGTTATATTCTTGCACATAGGAGCAGTATTATAGTAGTTATATTCTTGTACATAGGAGCAGTATTATAGTAGTTATATTCTTGTACATAGGGGCAGTATTATAGTAGGTATATTCTTGTACATAGGGGGCAGTATTATAGTAGTTATATTCTTGTACATAGAGGCAGTATTATAGTAGGTATATTCTTGTACATAGGAGCAATATTATAGTAGTTATATTCTTGCACATAGGAGCAGTATTATAGTAGTTATATTCTTGTACATAGGGGGCAGTATTATAGTAGTTATATTCTTGTACATAGGGGCAGTATTATAGTAGGTATATTCTTGTACATAGGAGCAGTATTATAGTAGTTATATTCTTGTACATAGGAGCAGTATTATAGTAGTTATATTCTTGTACATAGGGGCAGTATTATAGTAGGTATATTCTTGTACATAGGAGCAGTATTATAGTAGCTATATTCTTGCACATAGGAGCATTATTATAGTAGTTATATTCTTGTACATAGGGAGCAGTATTATAGTAGATATATTCTTGTACATAGGAGCAGTATTATAGTAGATATATTCTTGTACATAGGAGCAGTATTATAGTAGTTATATTCTTGTACATAGGAGCAGTATTATAGTAGTTATATTCTTGTACATAGGGGCAGTATTATAGTAGGTATATTCTTGTACATAGGGGGCAGTATTATAGTAGTTATATTCTTGTACATAGAGGCAGTATTATAGTAGGTATATTCTTGTACATAGGAGCAATATTATAGTAGTTATATTCTTGCACATAGGAGCAGTATTATAGTAGTTATATTCTTGTACATAGGGGGCAGTATTATAGTAGTTATATTCTTGTACATAGGGGCAATATTATAGTAGTTATATTCTTCTACATAGGAGCAGTATTATAGTAGTTATATTCTTGTACATAGGAGCAGTATTATAGTAGTTATATTCTTGTACATAGGGCGGGATTATAGTAGTTATATTCTTGTACATAGGAGCAGTATTATAGTAGTTATATTCTTGTACATAGGGGCAGTATTATAGTAGTTATATTCTTGTACATAGGAGCAGTATTATAGTAGTTATATTCTTGTACATAGGAGGCAGTATTATAGTAGTTATATTCTTGTACATAGGAGCAATATTATAGTAGTTATATTCTTCTACATAGGAGCAGTATTATAGTAGTTATATTCTTGTACATAGGAGCAGTATTATAGTAGTTATATTCTTGTACATAGGGCGGGATTATAGTAGTTATATTCTTGTACATAGGAGCAGTATTATAGTAGTTATATTCTTGTACATAGGAGGCAGTATTATAGTAGTTATAGTCTTGTACATAGGAGCAATATTATAGTAGTTATATTCTTCTACATAGGAGCAGTATTATAGTAGTTATATTCTTGTACATAGGAGCAGTATTATAGTAGTTATATTCTTGTACATAGGGGCAGTATTATAGTAGTTATATTCTTGTACATAGGAGCAGTATTATAGTAGTTATATTCTTGTACATAGGAGCAATATTATAGTAGTTATATTCTTCTACATAGGAGCAGTATTATAGTAGTTATATTCTTGTATATAGGAGCAGTATTATAGTAGATATATTCTTGTACATAGGAGCAGTATTATAGTAGTTATATTCTTGTACATAGGAGCAGTATTATAGTAGTTATATTCTTGTACATAGGAGCAGTATTATAGTAGTTATATTCTTGTACATAGGGGCAGTATTATAGTAGGTATATTCTTGTACATAGGGGGCAGTATTATAGTAGTTATATTCTTGTATATAGGAGCAGTATTATAGTAGATATATTCTTGTACATAGGAGCAGTATTATAGTAGTTATATTCTTGCACATAGGAGCAGTATTATAGTAGTTATATTCTTGTACATAGGAGCAGTATTATAGTAGTTATATTCTTGTACATAGGGAGCAGTATTATAGTAGATATATTCTTGTACATAGGAGCAGTATTATAGTAGTTATATTCTTGTACATAGGAGCAGTATTATAGTAGTTATATTCTTGCACATAGGAGCAGTATTATAGTAGTTATATTCTTGTACATAGGAGCAGTATTATAGTAGTTATATTCTTGTACATAGGGGCAGTATTATAGTAGGTATATTCTTGTACATAGGAGCAGTATTATAGTAGTTATATTCTTGCACATAGGAGCATTATTATAGTAGTTATATTCTTGTACATAGGGAGCAGTATTATAGTAGATATATTCTTGTACATAGGAGCAATATTATAGTAGTTATATTCTTGCACATAGGAGCAGTATTATAGTAGTTATATTCTTGTACATAGGAGCAGTATTATAGTAGTTATATTCTTGTACATAGGGGCAGTATTATAGTAGGTATATTCTTGTACATAGGGGGCAGTATTATAGTAGTTATATTCTTGTACATAGAGGCAGTATTATAGTAGGTATATTCTTGTACATAGGAGCAATATTATAGTAGTTATATTCTTGCACATAGGAGCAGTATTATAGTAGTTATATTCTTGTACATAGGGGGCAGTATTATAGTAGTTATATTCTTGTACATAGGGGCAGTATTATAGTAGGTATATTCTTGTACATAGGAGCAGTATTATAGTAGTTATATTCTTGTACATAGGAGCAGTATTATAGTAGTTATATTCTTGTACATAGGAGCAGTATTATAGTAGTTATATTCTTGTACATAGGGGCAGTATTATAGTAGTTATATTCTTGTACATAGGGGCAGTATTATAGTAGGTATATTCTTGTACATAGGAGCAGTATTATAGTAGTTATATTCTTGTACATAGGAGCAGTATTATAGTAGTTATATTCTTGTACATAGGGAGCAGTATTATAGTAGATATATTCTTGTACATAGGGGCAGTATTATAGTAGTTATATTCTTGTACATAGGAGCAGTATTATAGTAGTTATATTCTTGTACATAGGAGCAGTATTATAGTAGTTATATTCTTGTACATAGGAGCAGTATTATAGTAGTTATATTCTTGTACATAGGAGCAGTATTATAGTAGGTATATTCTTGTACATAGGAGCAGTATTATAGTAGTTATATTCTTGCACATAGGAGCATTATTATAGTAGTTATATTCTTGTACATAGGGAGCAGTATTATAGTATATATATTCCTGTACATAGGAGCAATATTATAGTAGTTATATTCTTGTACATAGGGAGCAGTATTATAGTAGATATATTCTTGTACATAGGAGCAGTATTATAGTAGTTATATTCTTGCACATAGGAGCAGTATTATAGTAGTTATATTCTTGTACATAGGAGCAGTATTATAGTAGTTATATTCTTGTACATAGGGGCAGTATTATAGTAGGTATATTCTTGTACGTAGGGGGCAGTATTATAGTAGTTATATTCTTGTACATAGGGGCAGTATTATAGTAGGTATATTCTTGTACATAGGGGGCAGTATTATAGTAGTTATATTCTTGTACATAGGGGCAGTATTATAGTAGGTATATTCTTGTACATAGGAGCAGTATTATAGTAGTTATATTCTTGTACATAGGAGCAGTATTATAGTAGTTATATTCTTGTACATAGGAGCAGTATTATAGTAGTTATATTCTTGTACATAGGAGCAGTATTATAGTAGTTATATTCTTGTACATAGGGGCAGTATTATAGTAGTTATATTCTTGTACATAGGGGCAGTATTATAGTAGGTATATTCTTGTACATAGGAGCAGTATTATAGTAGTTATATTCTTGTACATAGGGGCAGTATTATAGTAGTTATATTCTTGTACATAGGAGAAGTATTATAGTAGTTATATTCTTGTACATAGGGGCAGTATTATAGTAGTTATATTCTTGTACATAGGGGCAGTATTATAGTAGGTATATTCTTGTACATAGGAGCAGTATTATAGTAGTTATATTCTTGTACATAGGGGCAGTATTATAGTAGTTATATTCTTGTACATAGGAGAAGTATTATAGTAGTTATATTCTTGTACATAGGGGCAGTATTATAGTAGTTATATTCTTGTACATAGGAGAAGTATTATAGTAGTTATATTCTTGTACATAGGGGCAGTATTATAGTAGTTATATTCTTGTACATAGGTGTTGTGAATTCCGTTCTGGAGCTCTCTCCTGTGGTTGCTAATGGTATTTTTGTGAGTTCTGCCCTTGGGCTCCCTCTGGTGGTTTCAAGTGGAACTGCTGCTCCTGTAAGTAGCTGTAGCAGCTGCCTTCACTAATCGCCTTGCCTGGGTTTGTTATTTAAACCTGCTCTGGGCTTTAGCCCATGCCTGCTGTCAATGTTCTTGGTTGGATTTGGTTCTCTCCTTGGAATTCTCATATGGCTAGTCCTTGTCTGCAAAAGATAAGTTTTTGCTAGTTTTTGTTTGTCCATTTGTTTGGACTCTATTGCTTTGCATATATGTCTCTTTTTGTCCAGCTTGTCACTATGTCTTATTCAGGCTAGCTGGAAGCTCTGGGAAAGCAGATTTGCCCCTCCACACCGTGAGTCGGTGTGGAGTTCATTTTTGTAAACTCTGCGTGGATTTTGTAGTTTTTAATACTGACCGCACAGTATCCTTTTCTCTCTGTCTATCTAGTTTAGTTTTGGCCTCCCTTTGCTGAATTCTGATTTCATTTCTATGTACGTCTTTTCCCTCTCCATTCACAGTCAATATTTGTGGGGGGCTATCTTTCCTTTTGGGGGTTTTCTCTGAGGCAAGATAGCTTTCTATTTCCTTCTTTAGGGGTAGTTATTCCTTAGGCTGTGACGAGGTGTCTAGGGAGAGTCAGGAACATCCCACGGCTATTTCTAGTGTTGTTGTTAGGATTAGGGACTGCGGTCAGTAGAGATACCACCTTCTCAGAGCTCGCTCCATGTTGCGTTTTAGCCACCAGGTCATTTCAGTGTGGCCTCTTAACCACCAGGTCATAACAGTACAAGTGGCCAGAAATGAATTAAATGCATCTCAAGAGAAGGAAAAGAAAGTTCTGAACCATTTTTTTTTTCTGTGCTCTGTTCTGTCTTTTTTTTCCTCTTGATATCTGGGTGGTGCTGTATATATGCTCTGGTATGGAGGTTCAGAGTTTGTTTTCTCGTGTGGATCAACTTGCTGCAAGAGTGCAGAGTATGCAAGATTATGTTGTCCTGACTCCGGCTTTAGAGCCTAGAATTCCTACTCCTGATTTGTTTTTTGGGGACAGATCCAAGTTTTTGAACTTTAAAAATAGCTGCAAATTGTTTTTTGCTTTGAAACCCCGTTCTTCTGGTGATCCCATTCAGCAAGTAAAAATCATCATATCCTTACTGCGTGGTGATCCTCAAGACTGGACTTTTGCTCTTGAAACAGGGGATCCGGCATTGTTGAGTGTGGATGCATTTTTTCAAGCGCTCGGATTGTTGTATGACGAACCTAACTCAGTAGAGCATGCTGAGAAAACACTGTTGGCCCTGTGTCAGGGTCAAGAAGCGGCAGAGTTATACTGCCAGAAATTTAGAAAATGGTCTGTGCTCACTAAGTGGAATGAAGAGGCGCTGGCTGCTATTTTCAGAAAAGGTCTTTCTGAAACCCTTAAAGATGTTATGGTGGGCTTTCCTACGCCTGCCGGTTTGAGCGAATCTATGTCTCTAGCCATTCAGATTGATCGGCGCTTGCGTGAGCGCAAGGCGGTGCACCATATGGCAGTGTCCTCTGAGCAGAGTCCTGAGCCTATGCAATGTGATAGGATTTTGACTAGAGCAGAAAGAAAGAAATTCAGACGTCAGAATGGCCTGTGTTTTTACTGTGGTGATTCTGCTCATGTTATTTCTGATTGCCCTAAGTGTACTAGGAGGGTTCCTGGGTCTGTTACCATTAGTACTGTGCAGCCTAAATTTCTCTTGTCTGTTACCCTGATTTGCTCATTGTCGTCCTTCTCTGTTATGGCATTTGTGGATTCTGGCGCTGCCCTGAACTTAATGGACTTAGAATTTGCCAAGCGCTGTGGTTTTTCCTTGGAACCTTTGCAGAGTCCTATTCCCTTGAGGGGGATTGATGCTACACCCTTGGCCAAGGATAAACCTCAGTATTGGACACAGTTAACCATGTACATGGCTCCAGCACATCAGGAGAATATTCGCTTTTTGGTGTTGCATAATTTGCATGATGTTGTTGTGCTGGGTTTTCCATGGTTACAGGAACATAATCCAGTGCTGGATTGGAGATCTATGTCTGTAACTGGTTGGGGTTGTCAGGGGATACATAGTGATATTCCTTTGATGTCCATTTCCTCGTCCCCTTCTTCTGAAGTTCCTGAGTTTTTGTCGGATTTCCAGGATGTATTTGATGAGCCCAAGTCCAGTTCCCTGCCTCCTCATAGGGACTGCGATTGTGCCATTAATTTGATTCCTGGCTCTAAGTTCCCTAAGGGCCGACTTTTCAATCTGTCTGTGCCAGAGCATGCTGCTATGCGGAGTTATGTAAAGGAGTCCTTGGAGAAAGGGCATATTCGCCCGTCTTCGTCACCGTTGGGAGCAGGATTTTTTTTTGTTGCCAAGAAGGATTGCTCCTTGAGACCCTGTATAGATTATCGCCTTCTCAATAAGATCACTGTCAAATTCCAGTACCCTTTACCTTTACTTTCTGATTTGTTTGCTCGGATTAAGGGTGCAAGTTGGTTTACTAAAATCGACCTTCGAGGGGCGTATAATCTCGTGCGTATTAAACAAGGTGATGAATGGAAAACAGCATTTAATACGCCTGAAGGCCATTTTGAATATCTTGTGATGCCATTCGGGCTCTCTAATGCTCCATCGGTATTTCAGTCCTTTATGCATGATATCTTCCGGAGTTATCTTGATAAATTCATGGTTGAATATTTGGATGATATTTTGGTTTTCTCCGATGATTGGGAGTCTCATGTGAAGCAGGTTAGGATGGTGTTTCAGGTCCTTCGTTCTAATGCGTTGTTTGTGAAGGGGTCTAAGTGCCTCTTTGGAGTTCAGAAGGTTTCTTTTTTGGGTTTCATTTTTTCCCCCTCGGCTATTGAAATGGACCCTGTTAAAGTCCAGGCCATTCATGATTGGACTCAACCTACATCTGTAAAGAGCCTTCAGAAATTTTTGGGCTTCGCCAATTTTTATCGCCGCTTTATTGCTAATTTTTCTAGTGTGGTGAAGCCTCTGACCGATTTGACGAGGAAGGGCGCTGATGTGGTGAATTGGTCCTCTGCGGCTGTTGAGGCCTTTCAGGAGCTTAAACGTCGTTTTACTTCTGCCCCTCTGTTGCGTCAGCCAGATGTTTCTCTCCCTTTACAGGTTGAGGTTGACGCTTCTGAGATTGGGGCAGGGGCCGTTTTGTCTCAGAGAAATTCTGATGGCTCTTTGATGAAACCGTGTGCTTTCTTCTCCAGAAAGTTTTCGCCTGCTGAGCGTAATTATGATGTCGGCAATCGGGATTTGTTGGCTATGAAGTGGGCATTTGAGGAGTGGCGACATTGGCTTGAGGGAGCCAAGCATCGCGTGGTGGTCTTGACTGATCACAAGAATCTGATTTACCTCGAGTCTGCTAAGCGGTTTAATCCTAGACAGGCTCGGTGGTCTCTGTTTTTCTCACGTTTTGATTTTGTGGTCTCGTATATTCCGGGTTCTAAGAATGTGAAGGCTGATGCCCTTTCTAGGAGTTTTTTGCCTGATTCTCCGGGAGTTCTTGAGCCGCCTGGGATCCTCAAGGAGGGGGTGATTCTTTCTGCCATCTCCCCTGATTTGCGGCGGGTACTTCAGGAGTTTCAGGCTGATAAACCTGACCGCTGTCCTGTGGAGAAATTGTTTGTTCCTGATAGATGGACTAGTAGGGTAATTTCTGAGGTTCATTGTTCAGTGTTGGCTGGTCACCCTGGGATTTTCGGTACCAGAGATTTGGTGGCTAGGTCCTTTTGGTGGCCTTCCTTGTCGCGGGATGTGCGTTCGTTTGGGCAGTCCCGTGGGACCTGTGCTCGGGCTAAGCCTTGCTGTTCCCGTGCCAGCGGGTTGCTTTTGCCTTTGCCTATTCCTGAGAGGCCCTGGACGCATATTTCCATGGATTTTATTTCTGATCTTCCTGTCTCTCAGAAGATGTCTGTCATCTGGGTGGTTTGTGACCGGTTTTCTAAGATGGTCCATTTGGTGCCGTTGCCTAAGTTGCCTTCCTCCTCTGATTTGGTTCCATTATTTTTTCGGCATGTGGTTCGTTTGCATGGTATTCCGGAGAATATTGTGTCTGACAGAGGTTCCCAGTTCGTTTCTAGGTTTTGGCGATCCTTTTGTGCTAGGATGGGCATTGATTTGTCTTTTTCTTCAGCATTCCATCCTCAGACAAATGGCCAAACGGAGCGAACCAATCAGACCTTGGAAACCTATTTGAGATGCTTTGTGTCTGCTGATCAGGATGATTGGGTGACCTTTTTGCCGTTGGCCGAGTTTGCCCTTAATAATCGGGCTAGTTCTGCTACCTTGGTTTCGCCTTTCTTTTGTAACTTTGGTTTTCATCCTCGTTTTTCTTCAGGGCAGCTTGAGCCTTCTGACTGTCCTGGTGTGGATTCCGTGGTGGACAGGTTGCAGCAAATTTGGACTCATGTGGTGGACAATTTGACGTTGTCTCAGGAAAAGGCTCAGCGTTTTGCTAACCGTCGTCGGTGTGTTGGTCCCCGGCTTCGTGTTGGTGATTTGGTTTGGTTGTCTTCTCGTCATGTTCCTATGAAGGTTTCTTCCCCTAAGTTCAAGCCTCGCTTTATTGGGCCTTATAAGATTTCTGAAATTATCAATCCAGTGTCTTTTCGTTTGGCCCTTCCAGCTTCCTTTTCCATTCATAATGTGTTCCATAGATCCTTGTTGCGGAGATATGTGGTACCCATGGTTCCCTCCATTGATCCTCCTGCTCCGGAAGATTTTGGATTCTCGTTTTTCGAGGCAGAAGCTTCAGTATCTGGTCAAGTGGAAGGGTTATGGCCAGGAGGATAATTCTTGCCTCCGATGTTCATGCTGCCGATTTGGTTCGTGCTTTCCATTTGGCTCGTCCTGATCGGCCTGGGAGCTGGTTTGGTGACCCCTCCTCAAGGGGGGGGGGGGGGGTACTGTTGTGAATTCCGTTCTGGAGCTCCCTCCTGTGGTTGCTAATGGTATTTTTGTGAGTTCTGCCCTTGGGCTCCCTCTGGTGGTTTCGAGTGGAACTGCTGCTCCTTTAGGTGGCTGTAGCAGCTGCCTTCACTAATCGCCTTGCCTGGGTTTGTTATTTAAACCTGCTCTGGGCTTTAGTCCATGCCTGCTGTCAATGTTCTTGGTTGGATTTGGTTCTCTCCTTGGAATTCTCATATGGCTAGTCCTTGTCTGCAAAAGATAAGTTTTTGCTAGTTTTTGTTTGTCCATTTGTTTGGACTCTATTGCTTTGCAAATATGTCTCTTTTTGTCCAGCTTGTAACTATGTCTTATTCTGGCTAGCTGGAAGCTCTGGGAAAGCAGATTTGCCCCTCCACACCGTGAGTCGGTGTGGAGTTCATTTTTGTAAACTCTGCGTGGATTTTGTAGTTTTTTATACTGACCGCACAGTATCCTTTTCTCTCTGTCTATCTAGTTTAGTATTGGCCTCCTTTGCTGAATTCTGATTTCATTTCTATGTACGTCTTTTCCCTCTCCATTCACAGTCAATATTTGTGGGGGGCTATCTTTCCTTTTGGGGGTTTTCTCTGGGGCAAGATAACTTTCTATTTCCTTCTTTAGGGGTAGTTTTTTCTTAGGCTGTGAAGAGGTGTCTAGGGAGAGTCAGGAACATCCCACGGCTATTTCTAGTGTTGTTGTTAGGATTAGGGACTGCGGTCAGTAGAGATACCACCTTCTCAGAGCTCGCTCCATGTTGCGTTTTAGCCACCAGGTCATATCAGTGTGGCCTCTTAACCACCAGGTCATAACACATAGGAGCAGTATTATAGTAGTTATATTCTTGCACATAGGAGCAGTATTATAGTAGTTATATTCTTGTACATAGGGAGCAGTATTATAGTAGATATATTCTTGTACATAGGAGCAGTATTATAGTAGTTATATTCTTGTACATAGGAGCAGTATTATAGTAGTTATATTGTTGCACATAGGAGCAGTATTATAGTAGTTATATTCTTGTACATAGGAGCAGTATTATAGTAGTTATATTCTTGTACATAGGGGCAGTATTATAGTAGGTATATTCTTGTACATAGGAGCAGTATTATAGTAGTTATATTCTTGCACATAGGAGCATTATTATAGTAGTTATATTCTTGTACATAGGGAGCAGTATTATAGTAGATATATTCTTGTACATAGGAGCAATATTATAGTAGTTATATTCTTGCACATAGGAGCAGTATTATAGTAGTTATATTCTTGTACATAGGAGCAGTATTATAGTAGTTATATTCTTGTACATAGGGGCAGTATTATAGTAGGTATATTCTTGTACATAGGGGGCAGTATTATAGTAGTTATATTCTTGTACATAGGGGCAGTATTATAGTAGGTATATTCTTGTACATAGGGGGCAGTATTATAGTAGTTATATTCTTGTACATAGGGGCAGTATTATAGTAGTTATATTCTTGTACATAGGAGCAGTATTATAGTAGTTATATTCTTGTACATAGGAGCAGTATTATAGTAGTTATATTCTTGTACATAGGGGCAGTATTATAGTAGGTATATTCTTGTACATAGGGGGCAGTATTATAGTAGTTATATTCTTGTACATAGGAGCAATATTATAGTAGTTATATTCTTGCACATAGGAGCAGTATTATAGTAGTTATATTCTTGTACATAGGAGCAGTATTATAGTAGTTATATTCTTGTACATAGGGGCAGTATTATAGTAGGTATATTCTTGTACATAGGGGGCAGTATTATAGTAGTTATATTCTTGTACATAGGGGCAGTATTATAGTAGGTATATTCTTGTACATAGGGGGCAGTATTATAGTAGGTATATTCTTGTACATAGGAGCAGTATTATAGTAGTTATATTCTTGTACATAGGAGCAGTATTATAGTAGTTATATTCTTGTACATAGGAGCAGTATTATAGTAGTTATATTCTTGTACATAGGGGCAGTATTATAGTAGTTATATTCTTGTACATAGGGGCAGTATTATAGTAGGTATATTCTTGTACATAGGAGCAGTATTATAGTAGTTATATTCTTGCACATAGGAGCAGTATTATAGTAGTTATATTCTTGTACATAGGAGCAGTATTATAGTAGTTATATTCTTGTACATAGGGGCAGTATTATAGTAGGTATATTCTTGTACGTAGGGGGCAGTATTATAGTAGTTATATTCTTGTACATAGGGGCAGTATTATAGTAGGTATATTCTTGTACATAGGGGGCAGTATTATAGTAGTTATATTCTTGTACATAGGGGCAGTATTATAGTAGGTATATTCTTGTACATAGGAGCAGTATTATAGTAGTTATATTCTTGTACATAGGAGCAGTATTATAGTAGTTATATTCTTGTACATAGGAGCAGTATTATAGTAGTTATATTCTTGTACATAGGGGCAGTATTATAGTAGTTATATTCTTGTACATAGGGGCAGTATTATAGTAGGTATATTCTTGTACATAGGAGCAGTATTATAGTAGTTATATTCTTGTACATAGGGGCAGTATTATAGTAGTTATATTCTTGTACATAGGAGAAGTATTATAGTAGTTATATTCTTGTACATAGGGGCAGTATTATAGTAGTTATATTCTTGTACATAGGTGTTGTGAATTCCGTTCTGGAGCTCTCTCCTGTGGTTGCTAATGGTATTTTTGTGAGTTCTGCCCTTGGGCTCCCTCTGGTGGTTTCAAGTGGAACTGCTGCTCCTTTAAGTAGCTGTAGCAGCTGCCTTCACTAATCGCCTTGCCTGGGTTTGTTATTTAAACCTGCTCTGGGCTTTAGTCCATGCCTGCTGTCAATGTTCTTGGTTGGATTTGGTTCTCTCCTTGGAATTCTCATATGGCTAGTCCTTGTCTGCAAAAGATAAGTTTTTGCTAGTTTTTGTTTGTCCATTTGTTTGGACTCTATTGCTTTGCATATATGTCTCTTTTTGTCCAGCTTGTCACTATGTCTTATTCAGGCTAGCTGGAAGCTCTGGGAAAGCAGATTTGCCCCTCCACACCGTGAGTCGGTGTGGAGTTCATTTTTGTAAACTCTGCGTGGATTTTGTAGTTTTTAATACTGACCGCACAGTATCCTTTTCTCTCTGTCTATCTAGTTTAGTTTTGGCCTCCCTTTGCTGAATTCTGATTTCATTTCTATGTACGTCTTTTCCCTCTCCATTCACAGTCAATATTTGTGGGGGGCTATCTTTCCTTTTGGGGGTTTTCTCTGAGGCAAGATAGCTTTCTATTTCCTTCTTTAGGGGTAGTTATTCCTTAGGCTGTGACGAGGTGTCTAGGGAGAGTCAGGAACATCCCACGGCTATTTCTAGTGTTGTTGTTAGGATTAGGGACTGCGGTCAGTAGAGATACCACCTTCTCAGAGCTCGCTCCATGTTGCGTTTTAGCCACCAGGTCATTTCAGTGTGGCCTCTTAACCACCAGGTCATAACAGTACAAGTGGCCAGAAATGAATTAAATGCATCTCAAGAGAAGGAAAAGAAAGTTCTGAACCATTTTTTTTTTCTGTGCTCTGTTCTGTCTTTTTTTTCCTCTTGATATCTGGGTGGTGCTGGATATATGCTCTGGTATGGAGGTTCAGAGTTTGTTTTCTCGTGTGGATCAACTTGCTGCAAGAGTGCAGAGTATGCAAGATTATGTTGTCCTGACTCCGGCTTTAGAGCCTAGAATTCCTACTCCTGATTTGTTTTTTGGGGACAGATCCAAGTTTTTGAACTTTAAAAATAGCTGCAAATTGTTTTTTGCTTTGAAACCCCGTTCTTCTGGTGATCCCATTCAGCAAGTAAAAATCATCATATCCTTACTGCGTGGTGATCCTCAAGACTGGACTTTTGCTCTTGAAACAGGGGATCCGGCATTGTTGAGTGTGGATGCATTTTTTCAAGCGCTCGGATTGTTGTATGACGAACCTAACTCAGTAGAGCATGCTGAGAAAACACTGTTGGCCCTGTGTCAGGGTCAAGAAGCGGCAGAGTTATACTGCCAGAAATTTTGAAAATGGTCTGTGCTCACTAAGTGGAATGAAGAGGCGCTGGCTGCTATTTTCAGAAAAGGTCTTTCTGAAACCCTTAAAGATGTTATGGTGGGCTTTCCTACGCCTGCCGGTTTGAGCGAATCTATGTCTCTAGCCATTCAGATTGATCGGCGCTTGCGTGAGCGCAAGGCGGTGCACCATATGGCAGTGTCCTCTGAGCAGAGTCCTGAGCCTATGCAATGTGATAGGATTTTGACTAGAGCAGAAAGAAAGAAATTCAGACGTCAGAATGGCCTGTGTTTTTACTGTGGTGATTCTGCTCATGTTATTTCTGATTGCCCTAAGTGTACTAGGAGGGTTCCTGGGTCTGTTACCATCAGTACTGTACAGCCTAAATTTCTCTTGTCTGTTACCCTGATTTGCTCATTGTCGTCCTTCTCTGTTATGGCATTTGTGGATTCTGGCGCTGCCCTGAACTTAATGGACTTAGAATTTGCCAAGCGCTGTGGTTTTTCCTTGGAACCTTTGCAGAGTCCTATTCCCTTGAGGGGGATTGATGCTACACCCTTGGCCAAGGATAAACCTCAGTATTGGACACAGTTAACCATGTACATGGCTCCAGCACATCAGGAGAATATTCGCTTTTTGGTGTTGCATAATTTGCATGATGTTGTTGTGCTGGGTTTTCCATGGTTACAGGAACATAATCCAGTGCTGGATTGGAGATCTATGTCTGTAACTGGTTGGGGTTGTCAGGGGATACATAGTGATATTCCTTTGATGTCCATTTCCTCGTCCCCTTCTTCTGAAGTTCCTGAGTTTTTGTCGGATTTCCAGGATGTATTTGATGAGCCCAAGTCCAGTTCCCTGCCTCCTCATAGGGACTGCGATTGTGCCATTAATTTGATTCCTGGCTCTAAGTTCCCTAAGGGCCGACTTTTCAATCTGTCTGTGCCAGAGCATGCTGCTATGCGGAGTTATGTAAAGGAGTCCTTGGAGAAAGGGCATATTCGCCCGTCTTCGTCACCGTTGGGAGCAGGATTTTTTTTTGTTGCCAAGAAGGATTGCTCCTTGAGACCCTGTATAGATTATCGCCTTCTCAATAAGATCACTGTCAAATCCCAGTACCCTTTACCTTTACTTTCTGATTTGTTTGCTCGGATTAAGGGTGCAAGTTGGTTTACTAAAATCGACCTTCGAGGGGCGTATAATCTCGTGCGTATTAAACAAGGTGATGAATGGAAAACAGCATTTAATACGCCTGAAGGCCATTTTGAATATCTTGTGATGCCATTCGGGCTCTCTAATGCTCCATCGGTATTTCAGTCCTTTATGCATGATATCTTCCGGAGTTATCTTGATAAATTCATGGTTGAATATTTGGATGATATTTTGGTTTTCTCCGATGATTGGGAGTCTCATGTGAAGCAGGTTAGGATGGTGTTTCAGGTCCTTCGTTCTAATGCGTTGTTTGTGAAGGGGTCTAAGTGCCTCTTTGGAGTTCAGAAGGTTTCTTTTTTGGGTTTCATTTTTTCCCCCTCGGCTATTGAAATGGACCCTGTTAAAGTCCAGGCCATTCATGATTGGACTCAACCTACATCTGTAAAGAGCCTTCAGAAATTTTTGGGCTTCGCCAATTTTTATCGCCGCTTTATTGCTAATTTTTCTAGTGTGGTGAAGCCTCTGACCGATTTGACGAGGAAGGGCGCTGATGTGGTGAATTGGTCCTCTGCGGCTGTTGAGGCCTTTCAGGAGCTTAAACGTCGTTTTACTTCTGCCCCTCTGTTGCGTCAGCCAGATGTTTCTCTCCCTTTTCAGGTTGAGGTTGACGCTTCTGAGATTGGGGCAGGGGCCGTTTTGTCTCAGAGAAATTCTGATGGCTCTTTGATGAAACCGTGTGCTTTCTTCTCCAGAAAGTTTTCGCCTGCTGAGCGTAATTATGATGTCGGCAATCGGGATTTGTTGGCTATGAAGTGGGCATTTGAGGAGTGGCGACATTGGCTTGAGGGAGCCAAGCATCGCGTGGTGGTCTTGACTGATCACAAGAATCTGATTTACCTCGAGTCTGCTAAGCGGTTTAATCCTAGACAGGCTCGGTGGTCTCTGTTTTTCTCACGTTTTGATTTTGTGGTCTCGTATATTCCGGGTTCTAAGAATGTGAAGGCTGATGCCCTTTCTAGGAGTTTTTTGCCTGATTCTCCGGGAGTTCTTGAGCCGCCTGGGATCCTCAAGGAGGGGGTGATTCTTTCTGCCATCTCCCCTGATTTGCGGCGGGTACTTCAGGAGTTTCAGGCTGATAAACCTGACCGCTGTCCTGTGGAGAAATTGTTTGTTCCTGATAGATGGACTAGTAGGGTAATTTCTAAGGTTCATTGTTCAGTGTTGGCTGGTCACCCTGGGATTTTCGGTACCAGAGATTTGGTGGCTAGGTCCTTTTGGTGGCCTTCCTTGTCGCGGGATGTGCGTTCGTTTGGGCAGTCCTGTGGGACCTGTGCTCGGGCTAAGCCTTGCTGTTCCCGTGCCAGCGGGTTGCTTTTGCCTTTGCCTATTCCTGAGAGGCCTTGGACGCATATTTCCATGGATTTTATTTCTGATCTTCCTGTCTCTCAGAAGATGTCTGTCATCTGGGTGGTTTGTGACCGGTTTTCTAAGATGGTCCATTTGGTGCCGTTGCCTAAGTTGCCTTCCTCCTCTGATTTGGTTCCATTATTTTTTCGGCATGTGGTTCGTTTGCATGGTATTCCGGAGAATATTGTGTCTGACAGAGGTTCCCAGTTCGTTTCTAGGTTTTGGCGATCCTTTTGTGCTAGGATGGGCATTGATTTGTCTTTTTCTTCAGCATTCCATCCTCAGACAAATGGCCAAACGGAGCGAACCAATCAGACCTTGGAAACCTATTTGAGATGCTTTGTGTCTGCTGATCAGGATGATTGGGTGACCTTTTTGCCGTTGGCCGAGTTTGCCCTTAATAATCGGGCTAGTTCTGCTACCTTGGTTTCGCCTTTCTTTTGTAACTTTGGTTTTCAGCCTCGTTTTTCTTCAGGGCAGCTTGAGCCTTCTGACTGTCCTGGTGTGGATTCCGTGGTGGACAGGTTGCAGCAAATTTGGACCCATGTGGTGGACAATTTGACGTTGTCTCAGGAAAAGGCTCAGCGTTTTGCTAACCGTCGTCGGTGTGTTGGTCCCCGGCTTCGTGTTGGTGATTTGGTTTGGTTGTCTTCTCGTCATGTTCCTATGAAGGTTTCTTCCCCTAAGTTCAAGCCTCGCTTTATTGGGCCTTATAAGATTTCTGAAATTATCAATCCAGTGTCTTTTCGTTTGGCCCTTCCAGCTTCCTTTTCCATTCATAATGTGTTCCATAGATCCTTGTTGCGGAGATATGTGGTACCCATGGTTCCCTCCATTGATCCTCCTGCTCCGGAAGATTTTGGATTCTCGTTTTTCGAGGCAGAAGCTTCAGTATCTGGTCAAGTGGAAGGGTTATGGCCAGGAGGATAATTCTTGCCTCCGATGTTCATGCTGCCGATTTGGTTCGTGCTTTCCATTTGGCTCGTCCTGATCGGCCTGGGAGCTGGTTTGGTGACCCCTCCTCAAGGGGGGAGGGGTACTGTTGTGAATTCCGTTCTGGAGCTCCCTCCTGTGGTTGCTAATGGTATTTTTGTGAGTTCTGCCCTTGGGCTCCCTCTGGTGGTTTCGAGTGGAACTGCTGCTCCTTTAGGTGGCTGTAGCAGCTGCCTTCACTAATCGCCTTGCCTGGGTTTGTTATTTAAACCTGCTCTGGGCTTTAGCCCATGCCTGCTGTCAATGTTCTTGGTTGGATTTGGTTCTCTCCTTGGAATTCTCATATGGCTAGTCCTTGTCTGCAAAAGATAAGTTTTTGCTAGTTTTTGTTTGTCCATTTGTTTGGACTCTATTGCTTTGCAAATATGTCTCTTTTTGTCCAGCTTGTCACTATGTCTTATTCTGGCTAGCTGGAAGCTCTGGGAAAGCAGATTTGCCCCTCCACACCGTGAGTCGGTGTGGAGTTCATTTTTGTAAACTCTGCGTGGATTTTGTAGTTTTTTATACTGACCGCACAGTATCCTTTTCTCTCTGTCTATCTAGTTTAGTATTGGCCTCCTTTGCTGAATTCTGATTTCATTTCTATGTACGTCTTTTCCCTCTCCATTCACAGTCAATATTTGTGGGGGGCTATCTTTCCTTTTGGGGGTTTTCTCTGGGGCAAGATAACTTTCTATTTCCTTCTTTAGGGGTAGTTTTTTCTTAGGCTGTGAAGAGGTGTCTAGGGAGAGTCAGGAACATCCCACGGCTATTTCTAGTGTTGTTGTTAGGATTAGGGACTGCGGTCAGTAGAGATACCACCTTCTCAGAGCTCGCTCCATGTTGCATTTTAGCCACCAGGTCATATCAGTGTGGCCTCTTAACCACCAGGTCATAACACATAGGAGCAGTATTATAGTAGTTATATTCTTGTACATAGTGGCAGTATTATAGTAGTTATATTCTTGTACATGGGAGCAGTATTATAGTAGTTATATTCTTGTACATGGGAGCAGTATTATAGTAGTTATATTCTTGTACATAGGAGCAGTATTATAGTAGTTATATTCTTGTACATAGAGGGCAGTATTATAGTAGTTATATTCTTGTACATAGCAGCAGTATTATAGTAGTTATATTGTTGTACATAGGGGCAGTATTATAGTAGTTATATTCTTGTACATAGGAGCAGTATTATAGTAGTTATATTCTTGTACATAGGAGCAGTATTATAGTAGTTATATTCTTGTACATGGGAGCAGTATTATAGTAGTTATATTCTTGTACATAGGAGCAGTACTATAGTAGTTATATTCTTGTACATAGTGGCAGTATTATAGTAGTTATATTCTTGTACATAGGAGTAGTATTATAGTCGTCATATTCTTTTACATAGGAGCAGTATTACAGTAGTTATATTTTTGTACATAGGAGCAGTATTACAGTAGTTATATTCTTGTACATAGGAGCAGTATTATAGTAGTTATAATCCTGTACATAGGAGCAGAATTATAGTAGTTATATTCTTGTATATAGGAGCAGTATTATAGCAGTTATATTCTTCTACATAGGGGTAGTATTATAGTAGTTATATTTTTGTATATAGGAGCAGTATTATAGTAGTTATATTCTTGTATATAGGAGCAGTATTATAGTAGTTATATTCTTGTACATAGGAGCAGTATTATAGTAGCTATATTCTTGTACATAGGGGCAGTATTATAGTAGTTATATTATTGTACATAGGAGCAGTATTATAGTAGATATATTCTTGTACATAGCAGGCAGTATTATAGTAGTTATATTCCTGTACATAGTGGCAGTATTATAGTAGCTATATTCTTGTACATAGGGGCAGTATTATAGTAGTTATATTATTGTACATAGGGGCAGTATTATAGTAGATATATTCTTGTACATAGCAGGCAGTATTATAGTAGTTATATTCTTGTACATAGGGGCAGTATTATAGTAGTTATATTATTGTACATAGGAGCAGTATTATAGTAGATATATTCTTGTACATAGCAGGCAGTATTATAGTAGTTATATTCTTGTACATAGTGGCAGTATTATAGTAGATATATTCTTGTACATAGGGGCAGTATTATAGTAGTTATATTATTGTACATAGGGGCAGTATTATAGTAGTTATATTCTTGTACATAGCAGGCAGTATTATAGTAGTTATATTCTTGTACATAGTGGCAGTATTATAGTAGTTATATTCTTGTACATAGGAGTAGTATTATAGTCGTCATATTCTTTTACATAGGAGCAGTATTACAGTAGTTATATTTTTGTACATAGGAGCAGTATTACAGTAGTTATATTCTTGTACATAGGAGCAGTATTACAGTAGTTATATTCTTGTACTTCTTGTACATAGGGGCAGTATTATAGTAGTTATATTCTTGTACATAGGAGCAGAATTATAGTAGTTATATTCTTGTACATAGGGGCAATATTATAGTAGTTATATTCTTGTACATAGGGGCAGTATTATAGTAGTTCTATTATTGTACATAGGAGCAGTATTATAGTAGTTATATTCTTGTACATAGGGGCAGTATTATAGTAGTTCTATTATTGTACATAGGAGCAGTATTATAGTAGTTATATTCTTGTATATAGGAGCAGTATTATAGTAGTTATATTCTTGTATATAGGAGCAGTATTATAGTAGTTATATTCTTGTACATAGGAGCAGTATTATAGTAGCTATATTCTTGTACATAGGGGCAATATTATAGTAGCTATATTCCTGTACATAGGAGCAGAATTATAGTAGTTATAATCTTGTATATAGGAGCAATATTATAGCAGTTATATTCTTCTACATAGGGGTAGTATTATAGTAGTTATATTTTTGTATATAGGAGCAGTATTATAGTAGTTATATTCTTGTATATAGGAGCAGTATTATAGTAGTTATATTCTTGTACATAGGAGCAGTATTATAGTAGTTATATTCTTGTACATAGGGGCAGTATTATAGTAGTTATATTATTGTACATAGGAGCAGTATTATAGTAGTTATATTCTTGTACATAGTGGCAGTATTATAGTAGTTATATTCTTGTACTTCTTGTACATAGGGGCAGTATTATAGTAGTTATATTCTTGTACATAGGAGCAGTATTATAGTCGTCATATTCTTTTACATAGGAGCAGTATTATAGTAGTTATATTCTTGTACATAGGAGCAGTATTATAGTCGTCATATTCTTTTACATAGGAGCAGTATTACAGTAGTTATATTCTTGTACATAGGAGCAGTATTACAGTAGTTATATTCTTGTACTTCTTGTACATAGGGGCAGTATAATAGTAGTTATATTCTTGTACATAGGAGCAGTATTATAGTAGTTATATTCTTGTACATAGGAGTAGTATTATAGTCGTCATATTCTTTTACATAGGAGCAGTATTACAGTAGTTATATTTTTGTACATAGGAGCAGTATTACAGTAGTTATATTCTTGTACATAGGAGCAGTATTACAGTAGTTATATTCTTGTACTTCTTGTACATAGGGGCAGTATTATAGTAGTTATATTCTTGTACATAGGAGCAGTATTATAGTAGTTATATTCTTGTACATAGTGGCAGTATTATAGTAGTTATATTCTTGTACATAGGAGTAGTATTATAGTCGTCATATTCTTTTACATAGGAGCAGTATTACAGTAGTTATATTTTTGTACATAGGAGCAGTATTACAGTAGTTATATTCTTGTACATAGGAGCAGTATTACAGTAGTTATATTCTTGTACTTCTTGTACATAGGGGCAGTATTATAGTAGTTATATTCTTGTACATAGGAGCAGAATTATAGTAGTTATATTCTTGTACATAGGAGCAGTATTATAGTAGTTATATTCTTGTACATAGGGGCAGTATTATAGTAGTTCTATTATTGTACATAGGAGCAGTATTATAGTAGTTATATTCTTGTATATAGGAGCAGTATTATAGTAGTTATATTCTTGTATATAGGAGCAGTATTATAGTAGTTATATTCTTGTACATAGGAGCAGTATTATAGTAGCTATATTCTTGTACATAGGGGCAATATTATAGTAGCTATATTCTTGTACATAGGGGGCAGTATTATAGTAGTTATATTCTTGTACATAGGGGCAGTATTATAGTAGTTATATTCTTGTACATAGGAGTATTATAGTAGTTATATTCTTGTACATAGGAGTATTATAGTAGTTATATTCTTGTACATGGGGGCAGTATTATAGTAGTTATATTCTTGTACATAGGAGCAGTATTGTAGTAGTTATATTCTTGTACATAGGAGTATTATAGTAGTTATATTCTTGTACATAGGGGCAGTATTATAGTAGTTATATTCTTGTACATAGGGGCAGTATTATAGTAGTTATATTCTTGTACATAGGAGCAGTATTATAGTAGTTATATTCTTGTACATAGGAGCAGTATTATAGTAGTTATATTCTTGTACATAGGAGCAGTATTATAGTAGTTATATTCTTGTACATAGGGGCAGTATTATAGTAGTTATATTCTTGTATATAGGAGCAGTATTATAGTAGTTATATTCTTGTACATAGGAGCAGTATTATAGTAGTTATATTCTTGTACATAGGGGCAGTATTATAGTAGTTATATTCTTGTATATAGGGGCAGTATTATAGTAGTTATATTCTTGTACATAGGAGCAGTATTATAGTAGTTATATTCTTATACATAGGGAGCAGTATTATAGTAGTTATATTCTTGTATATAGGAGCAGTATTATAGTAGTTATATTCTTGTGCATAGGGGCAGTATTATAGTAGTTATATTCTTGTACATAGCAGCAGTATTATAGTAGTTATATTCTTGTACATAGGGACAGTATTATAGTAGTTATATTCTTGTACATAGGAGAAGTATTATAGTAGTTATATTCTTGTACATAGGGGGCAGTATTATAGTAGTTATATTCTTGTACATAGGAACAGTATTATAGTAGTTATATTCTTGTACATAGAGGGCAGTATTATAGTAGTTATATTCTTGTACATAGGGGGCAGTATTATAGTGGTTAAATTCTTGTACATAGGGCCAGTATTATAGTAGTTATATTCTTGTACATAGGGGCAGTATTATAGTAGTTATATTCTTGTACATAGGGGCAGTATTACAGTAGTTATATTCTTGTACATAGGAGAAGTATTATAGTAGTTATATTCTTGTACATAGGGGGCAGTATTATAGTAGTTATATTCTTGTACATAGGGGGCAGTATTATAGTAGTTATATTCTTGTACATAGCAGTATTATAGTAGTTATATTCTTGTACATAGGGGCAGTATTATAGTAATTATATTCTTGTACATAGGAGGCAGTATTATAGTAGTTATATTCTTGTACATAGGAGCAGTATTATAGTAGTTATATTCTTGTACATAGGGGCAGTATTATAGTAGTTATATTCTTGTACATAGGGGCAGTATTATAGTAGTTATATTCTTGTACATAGGGGCAGTATTACAGTAGTTATATTCTTGTACATAGGAGAAGTATTATAGTAGTTATATTCTTGTACATAGGGGGCAGTATTATAGTAGTTATATTCTTGTACATAGAGGGCAGTATTATAGTAGTTTTCTTGTACATAGGAGCAGTATTATAGTAGTTATATTCTTGTACATAGGAGGCAGTATTATAGTAGTTATATTCTTGTACATAGGAGCAGTATTATAGTAGTTATATTCTTGTACATAGGAGCAGTATTATAGTAGTTATATTCTTGTACATAGGGGCAGTATTATAGTAATTATATTCTTGTACATAGGAGGCAGTATTATAGTAGTTATATTCTTGTACATAGGAGCAGTATTATAGTAGTTATATTCTTGTACATAGGGGCAGTATTATAGCAGTTATATTGTGCACATAGGAGCAGTATTATAGTAGTTATATTCTGTATATTGTACACATTGAGCATTTGCGACATACATTTGTGTGTAGGGGCAGAATTTATAGGATGGGGATTAGGGAGTTCTTCTGTTCTTCTGTGGTTCATGCCTGGTGTGTTGTGGGTACGTGTTTCGCCAGGAATGTGTCAGGCAGGTGCGGGGATGAGTTTTGGTTTTCGGCCTCATGTTTTCCAGGTAGAGTATTGGGCAGATGTGGATTATCGCTGCGGATCCCCCGGAGCTTTGACAGCTGATCTCTGCTCACCTGATACATGAAGCTTTGTAACAATGTCATGTAGTAAACATCCTCCACCATCTTCACTGGAATAAGACAGACATAGACCTGAAGGTTTCTGCCTTTCTTTCTCCTCATTAACTGGATATATGATATAATAGTGGTAAACGTGTGAGACCCCCAGCAGTCCTGTGAACGAGGTTCTAGCAGCTCCTGCCCTCAGTTATTGTGATTGTTGAGCAATTCCTTTCTAACTATTGCCGGGGGAATGTCGGTCACATCCAAAGATGTCTGACGCTCGCCCCCATTCACACAGGAGACAATTCCGAATTTATCAATTGTGGATATATACTGATATTTCCACTTTGTCCTCCTTCGTCAGCAGCCATGAGATTTTCATGGAAAGGCTGCGGGATTACAGACATTTCTTACAACTTCCGTAGACCCGTCGTCTATGAGTCCGAACATCATCCCAGGACCTACAGGGCGGACTCACCACTATTGAGTCCACCATACAAGAGGCCACTAGTGGAGAACATGTGACATCTACATAGCTAGGGACAAGAGGAGACCACCACTGTCCAGGAAGATCATCGGGAGAGCATCCAATGAGAGAAAACATCTCTACGGATGCAGAACATTAGGACCTTCAGGACGCTCTGACCACCACTGAGGCCCCTGTGCAGGGGTCGCCCACTAGAGAAGATGTACATAGGACATCTACATGGGGGTACCTAATAGGAGATCACCACTGTATAGGAAGATCATCCAGAGAATATTCAGTGGTGGAAAACATCTCTAAGGATGCAGAACTTCAGGACCTTCTGGAAGCTCTGACCACTACTGAGGCCCATGTGCAGAGGTTGACCACTAGAGAGAATGTACATATGAAATCTACGTGGGGGTACCTGAGAGCAGACCACCACTATCCAGGAAGATGTTTTGGAGAACACCCAATGAAGGAAAACATCTGTAAGGATGCAGAACATTAGGACCTTCAAGATGCTCTCGCCACTACTGAGGCCACCATGCAGGAGGCCACCACTAAATAGGAAATGCACATGACATCTACGTAGCAGGTGCCAAAAGAAGACCACCATTTATCTAGGAAGATCATCCAGAGAACAACCAATGATGAAAAACTTCTGTAAGTATGTAGAACATCAGAACTTGCAGGATTCTCTTAGCACTGCTGAGGCCACCATGCATTAGGTAACCTCTAGGGAGGACATATATTTGACATCTACTGTACATTGGAGGTACCCAGAAGAAGACCAGTAGAGAGGACCCGCACATGACCTGTGCATACTGGGTGCCAGGTGGAGACCCTGTCCATGAAGATCAGCAACAAGTTGCTGGAAGACGCCTTTAAGAATCCAAAACTATCTGACATACAGGAAGTCCTCAACCTACTGGGGCCGCCACGAAGCAGGTGACCATTGGATAGAGGGGCGTACATAAGATCTACATGAGGAGTGCCAGGAGGAGACAACTGCTGATCAGAGGAACATGAACAGTGACCACCGAACATCTGGTTTATGGCAGTACTTCTGGAGCAATGTGACCTAGACAGAAGAGGATGACAGAGTTTTGTGACCACAGGGGCAGAGAAAACGTGAGAACCAAAGACAGCATTTTTCCAGAAGAAACCAATAATGTTCTAGCTTGAGCCTGTGGAGCTCAACATTGTGGGATCAACAATAAATGACTTATTGTACCAGCGCAGGTTGGGAGATAATGTCAGAAAATAAAAGTTCAGCGCACAGTGGACCTCGTAACGAGAATATAACCCTCATCATCCCAACAACTAAACCAACACAAATGGCTGAAGAAGAGAAATGGAGAGAAACATCGCACATGAAATCTGAGATCAGTGGACATCTATCGGAATCGCCACCTTGAGGTTGCTTCCAAGCAGATGAGAAATCTGAAGCTTCGGGGGTCGCCGTGTCATTCTGAAACAGTGCTCCAACTTACCATGTGACTTATATGATCGGGGTGTAGGAACCAGAAGAGCCGCCAGCTGTTTGACGCAGAAGGCATCCATCTGTACGAGCAGCAACGTGAGCTAACTCTGATCGCTGCTGTTGCTGTCAGTCACAATACGATCACAGGGAGCCAATAGACTACTAAGGCAGCCAGGGACTTCCTGGAGACCTCCATGTCTGCTGCTCGGTCTGGCTCCCTGTGACACGCAGCCGAGGGCCGAGCTTCATAGGAGAATGTCGGCTACATTTTGCACTGTGGAATTTCAGTATATATCCTGAGTGATGGTTGATTGATCGCAGGTAAAAAAGAAGAGGAAAAATATCTCTAAAAAGTATAAATAAAAGTAATTAAATGAAAATGAACATACTTGGAATCTCTGAGTCTGTAAAAGTCCAAACAAAATATAAAATTAATTAAACCAAAAAAAAAAATAATTAAGTATCCAGAATTGCCTAAAAAAGCCCAATAAAACATTGTGTCTACCCCAAGACTATATCAGTGAAACTACAGCCAGAAGACTCGCTACACTCATCAGGAGGGCGTTAAACTAGAAGAAGAGGGGACGGGAAGAAAAACATTAGACTCGAACAAAGACGACCCAGGAAAACATACTCAGAAGGGAGGTAAGAACATTTCTAAAACAATCCACAGTGAGGAGTTTGGAACAAAACAAAATCCTCTAAACTGCATGCTCGCAAACGCCAGAAGCCTGACAAACAAGATGGAAGAACTAGAAGCAGAAATATCTACAGGTAACTTTGACATAGTGGGAATAACCGAGACATGGTTAGATGAAAGCTATGACTGGGCAGTTAACTTACAGGGTTACAGTCTGTTTAGAAAGGATCGTAAAAATCGGAGAGGAGGAGGGGTTTGTCTCTATGTAAAGTCTTGTCTAAAGTCCACTTTAAGGGAGGATATTAGCGAAGGGAATGAGGATGTCGAGTCCATATGGGTTGAAATTCATGGAGGGAAAAATGGTAACAAAATTCTCATTGGGGTCTGTTACAAACCCCCAAATATAACAGAAAGCATGGAAAGTCTACTTCTAAAGCAGATAGATGAAGCTGCAACCCATAATGAGGTCCTGGTTATGGGGGACTTTAACTACCCGGATATTAACTGGGAAACAGAAACCTGTGAAACCCATAAAGGCAACAGGTTTCTGCTAATAACCAAGAAAAATTATCTTTCACAATTGGTGCAGAATCCAACCAGAGGAGCAGCACTTTTAGACCTAATACTATCTAATAGACCTGACAGAATAACAAATCTGCAGGTGGTTGGGCATCTAGGAAATAGCGACCACAATATTGTACAGTTTCACCTGTCTTTCACTAGGGGGACTTGTCAGGGAGTCACAAAAACACTGAACTTTAGGAAGGCAAAGTTTGACCAGCTTAGAGATGCCCTTAATCTGGTAGACTGGGACAATATCCTCAGAAATGAGAATACAGATAATAAATGGGAAATGTTTAAGAACATCCTAAAGAGGCAGTGTAAGCGGTTTATACCTTGTGGGAATAAAAGGACTAGAAATAGGAAAAACCCAATGTGGCTAAACAAAGAAGTAAGACAGGCAATTAACAGTAAAAAGAAAGCATTTGCACTACTAAAGCAGGATGGCACCATTGAAGCTCTAAAAAACTATAGGGAGAAAAATACTTTATCTAAAAAACTAATTAAAGCTGCCAAAAAGGAAACAGAGAAGCACATTGCTAAGGAGAGTAAAACTAATCCCAAACTGTTCTTCAACTATATCAATAGTAAAAGAATAAAAACTGAAAATGTAGGCCCCTTAAAAAATAGTGAGGAAAGAATGGTTGTAGATGACGAGGAAAAAGCTAACATATTAAACACCTTCTTCTCCACGGTATTCACGGTGGAAAATGAAATGCTAGGTGAAATCCCAAGAAACAATGAAAACCCTATATTAAGGGTCACCAATCTAACCCAAGAAGAGGTGCGAAACCGGCTAAATAAGATTAAAATAGATAAATCTCCGGGTCCGGATGGCATACACCCACGAGTACTAAGAGAACTAAGTAATGTAATAGATAAACCATTATTTCTTATTTTTAGGGACTCTATAGCGATAGGGTCTGTTCCGCAGGATTGGCGCATAGCAAATGTGGTGCCAATATTCAAAAAGGGCTCTAAAAGTGAACCTGGAAATTATAGGCCAGTAAGTCTAACCTCTATTGTTGGTAAAATATTTGAAGGGTTTCTGAGGGATGTTATTCTGGATTATCTCAATGAGAATAACTGTTTAACTCCATATCAGCATGGGTTTATGAGAAATCGCTCCTGTCAAACCAATCTAATCAGTTTTTATGAAGAGGTAAGCTATAGACTGGACCACGGTGAGTCATTGGACGTGGTATATCTCGATTTTTCCAAAGCGTTTGATACCGTGCCGCACAAGAGGTTGGTACACAAAATGAGAATGCTTGGTCTGGGGGAAAATGTGTGTAAATGGGTTAGTAACTGGCTTAGTGATAGAAAGCAGAGGGTGGTTATAAATGGTATAGTCTCTAACTGGGTCGCTGTGACCAGTGGGGTACCGCAGGGGTCAGTATTGGGACCTGTTCTCTTCAACATATTCATTAATGATCTGGTAGAAGGTTTACACAGTAAAATATCGATATTTGCAGATGATACAAAACTATGTAAAGCAGTTAATACAAGAGAAGATAGTATTCTGCTACAGATGGATCTGGATAAGTTGGAAACTTGGGCTGAAAGGTGGCAGATGAGGTTTAACAATGATAAATGTAAGGTTATACACATGGGAAGAAGGAATCAATGTCACCATTACACACTGAACGGGAAACCACTGGGTAAATCTGACAGGGAGAAGGACTTGGGGATCCTAGTTAATGATAAACTTACCTGGAGCAGCCAGTGCCAGGCAGCAGCTGCCAAGGCAAACAGGATCATGGGGTGCATTAAAAGAGGTCTGGATACACATGATGAGAGCATTATACTGCCTCTGTACAAATCCCTAGTTAGACCGCACATGGAGTACTGTGTCCAGTTTTGGGCACCGGTGCTCAGGAAGGATATAATGGAACTAGAGAGAGTACAAAGGAGGGCAACAAAATTAATAAAGGGGATGGGAGAACTACAATACCCAGATAGATTAGCGAAATTAGGATTATTTAGTATAGAAAAAAGACGACTGAGGGGCGATCTAATAACCATGTATAAGTATATAAGGGGACAATACAAATATCTCGCTGAGGATCTGTTTATACCAAGGAAGGTGACGGGCACAAGGGGGCATTCTTTGCGTCTGGAGGAGAGAAGGTTTTTCCACCAACATAGAAGAGGATTCTTTACTGTTAGGGCAGTGAGAATCTGGAATTGCTTGCCTGAGGAGGTGGTGATGGCGAACTCAGTCGAGGGGTTCAAGAGAGGCCTGGATGTCTTCCTGGAGCAGAACAATATTGTATCATACAATTATTAGGTTCTGTAGAAGGACGTAGATCTGGGGATTTATTATGATGGAATATAGGCTGAACTGGATGGACAAATGTCTTTTTTCGGCCTTACTAACTATGTTACTATGTTACTATGTTACAGCGCAGCGCGCAATACACTAGACCTCAACGGAAAGATAGAAAGAAGGTAGAGGTCTGAAAAAATGGCCACACGCGCCTTCATTTGTTCTTTGTTATTACAAAGTTAAGAGTAAAATGAATGGCGTCAATTTAAACTACAACTTGTCCCACAACAAATAAGCCCCTGTAAGGTTATATCAGCGGGAAAATAAGGCAATTATGGTAATTGAAAGAAGGAGAGGAAAAAAAAGTACAAAAATTAAACATTTGTAAGTGGTTGCCAACCGAAAAAACATGGCGTCAGTGATAGCTGAAAAGTTAGCATCATGTTCTGTACCGACGAGACCCAATATTGTACCATAGTGTGGGTCTACCAGAGGATCCTCCGCTTCTCTGGTGGGCCAGTCCTACCCTGGTAGCCCTCATAATAAAGGGAGCTGCAAACTCACAAATCTGCCGGGTGTCCCAGGAGCAGGGACTCCTTCCATGTCCCTAACTTTAGGGGGTGCCCTAGCTCGCCCTGCTCCCCAGATTACTTCTGATGGTGAAGATGCCAGGGCCACATACCTTGGCTTATCTCCTGAATCCGCCCTCAGTCTGTACCCTTCCCCCACCAAGGGAAGATGGGAGTAATAGTGTGCCACAATACTTCAACCAGACTGAGGCTATGTGCACACGCTGCGTAAAGGTGTGCGGATTTTACCGCACCTATTTTGGTAAATCCGCAGGAAATCCGCACTGCAGAATTACCACGGATTAACCGCGGTTTTTGTGCGGATTTCACCTGCGGTTTTACACCTGCGGATTCCTATTGAGGAGCAAGTGTAAACCGTTGCGGAATCCACACAAAGAATTGACATGCTGCGGAATAAACAACGCAGCGTTTCCGTGCATTTTTTTCTGCAGCATGTGCACTGCGGATTTTGTTTTCCATAGGTTTACATGGTACTGTAAACTCATGGAAAACTGCTGCGAATCTGCAGTGGCCAATCCGCAGCGTGTGCACATACCCTAACAAGGTAATACGAACAGGTTTATCGAAAAATACCAAACATACAAATATACTCACATATAACAGAGGAATGCTGCAGGGAGTGGAGGATGGGGTTAAACCAAAGTAGGAGAAGAAAGGGATTTACCACACATTCAAAACCTAGCAACAATCACAAATAAGTCCACCAAACGCCTTCTCCAATAACAACCAACAACAACCTCCAGCCATGCAGCATTAGCTACTCTGACAATGAGTGCTAGCCAGGGCCCAGATTATATAGGAGATGGCAGTGGCTAATAGTGAACAGCTCAGAGCCTCAATGCAGGAAAGCTTCCAGGAGCTCTCAACTGAGCAGATTAACCCCTGCACTGCTATAAGAAACCGTTGCCGTTTAAAATGAAGGTGAAGTGTTTCTAATTAATGCAGGCGTAGGAGAAATCGTATACTGCAGTCTTCTGGCTCCTGTCTATCGCGATAAATCTGTGACAGGCAGACTATAAATGATAACGTCTGACCATTAACTATAAATAAATATTGTTCTTTATTTTGTGCTAGAAATCTTCTACCCCTGAACTTTACTGCATCTCATTACCAGGAGGACGGATCTCGGGTTACAGAAACACCGGGGCATCTGGTAACTATATCACATATATCTCTGTAAAATAATATCTGCCATCTGGTGTATATAATACACCAGAAGTATCCAGATATAGTTATATTCTTGTACATAGGAGCAGTATTATAGTAGTTATATTCTTGTATATAGGGGCAGTATTATAGTAGTTATATTCTTGTACATAGAGGACAGTATTATAGTAGTTATATTCTTGTATATAGGGGCAGTATTATAGTAGTTATATTGTTGTACATAGGAGCAGTATTATAGTAGTTATATTCTTGTATATAGGAGCAGTATTATAGCAGTTATATTATTGTACATAGGAGCAGTATTATAGTAGTTATATTCTTGTACAGTGGGGGCAGTATTATAGTAGTTATATTCTTGTACATAGGAGCAGTATTATAGCAGTTATATTATTGTACATAGGAGCAGTATTATAGTAGTTATATTCTTGTACATAGGGGCAGAGTTATAGTAGTTATATTCTTGTACATAGGGGCAGTGTTATAGTAGTTATATTCTTGTACATAGGAGCAGTATTATAGTAGTTATATTCTTGTACATAGGGGCAGTGTTATAGTAGATATATTCTTGTACATAGGGGCAGTGTTATAGTAGTTATATTCTTGTACATAGGAGCAGTATTATAGTAGTTATATTCTTGTACATAGGGGCAGTGTTATAGCAGTTATATTCTTGTACATAGGGGCAGTGTTATAGTAGTTATATTCTTGTACATAGGGGCAGTGTTATAGTAGTTATATTCTTGTACATAGGGGCAGTGTTATAGTAGTTATATTCTTGTACATAGGAGCAGTATTATAGCAGTTATATTATTGTACATAGGAGCAGTATTATAGTAGTTATATTCCTGTACATAGAGGGCAGTATTATAGTAGTTATATTCTTGTATATAGGAGCAGTATTATAGCAGTTATATTATTGTACATAGGAGCAGTATTATAGCAGTTATATTATTGTACATAGGAGCAGTATTATAGTAGATATATTCTTGTACATGGGGCAGTGTTATAGTAGTTATATTCTTGTACATAGGGGCAGTATTATAGTAGTTATATTCTTGTACATAGAGGGCAGTATTATAGTAGTTATATTCTTGTATATAGGAGCAGTATTATAGCAGTTATATTAGTGTACCAAGGAGCAGTATTATAGTAGTTATATTCTTATACATAGGGGCAGTGTTATAGTAGTTATATTCTTGTACATAGGGGCAGTATTATAGTGGTTATATTCTTGTACATAGGGGCAGTATTATAGTAGCTATATTCTTGTACATAGGGGCAGTATTATAGTAGTTATATTCTTGTACATATGGGTAGTATTATAGTAGTTATATTCTTGTACATAGGGAGCAGTATTATAGTAGTTATATTCTTGCATATAGGAGCAGTATTATAGTAGTTATATTCTTGTACATAGGGAGCAGTATTATAGTAGTTATATTATTGTATATAGGAGCAGTATTGTAGTTATATTCTTGTACATAGGGGCAGTATTATAGTAGTTATATTCTTGTACATATGGGTAGTATTATAGTAGTTATATTCTTGTACATAGGGAGCAGTATTATAGTAGTTATATTATTGTATATAGGAGCAGTATTATAGTAGTTATATTCTTGTACATAGGGGCAGTATTATAGTAGTTGTATTGTTGTACATAGAAGACAGTATTATAGTAGTTATATTCTTGTACATAGGAGCAGTATTATAGTAGTTATATTCTTGTATATAGGAGCAGTATTATAGTAGGTATATTCTTGTACATAGGAGCAGTATTATAGTAGTTATATTCTTGTACATAGGAGCAGCATTATAGTAGTTATATTCTTGAACATAGGAGCAGTATTATAGTAGTTATATTCTTGTATATAGGAGCAGTATTATAGTAGGTATATTCTTGTACATAGGAGCAGTATTATAGTAGTTATATTCTTGTACATAGGAGCAGCATTATAGTAGTTATATTCTTGTACATAGGAGCAGCATTATAGTAGTTATATTCTTGTACATAGGGGCAGTATTATAGTAGTTATATTCTTGTACATAGGAGCAGCATTATAGTAGTTATATTCTTGTACATAGGAGCAGCATTATAGTAGTTATATTCTTGTACATAGGAGCAGTATTATAGTAGTTATATTCTTGTACATAGGAGCAGCATTATAGTAGTTATATTCTTGTACATAGGAGCAGCATTATAGTAGTTATATTCTTGTACATAGGAGCAGTATTATAGTAGTTATATTCTTGTATATAGGAGCAGTATTATAGTAGGTATATTCTTGTACATAGGAGCAGCATTATAGTAGTTATATTCTTGTACATAGGAGCAGCATTATAGTAGTTATATTCTTGTACATAGGAGCAACATTATAGTAGTTATATTCTTGTACATAGGGGCAGTATTATAGTAGTTATATTCTTGTACATAGGGGCAGTATTATAGTAGGTATATTCTTGTACATAGGAGCAGTATTATAGTAGTTATATTCTTGTACATTGGAGCAGTATTATAGTAGTTATATTCTTGTACATAGGAACAGTATTATAGTAGTTATATTGTTGTACATAAGAGCAGTATTATAGTAGTTATATTCTTGTATATAGGAGCAGTATTATAGTAGTTATATTCTTGTACATAGGAGCAGCATTATAGTAGTTATATTCTTGTACATAGGAACAGTATTATAGTAGTTATATTGTTGTACATAAGAGCAGTATTATAGTAGTTATATTCTTGTATATAGGAGCAGTATTATAGTAGTTATATTCTTTTACATAGGAGCAGCATTATAGTAGTTATATTCTTGTACATAGGAGCAGTATTATAGTAGTTATATTCTTGTACATAGGGGCAGTATTATAGTAGTTATATTCTTGTACATAAGAGCAGTATTATAGTAGTTATATTCTTGTATATAGGAGCAGTATTATAGTAGTTATATTCTTGTACATAGGGGCAGTATTATAGTAGTTATATTCTTGTATATAGGAGCAGTATTATAGTAGTTATATTCTTATACATAGGGGCAGTATTATAGTAGTTATATTCTTGTACATAAGAGCAGTATTATAGTAGTTATATTCTTGTATATAGGAGCAGTATTATAGTAGTTATATTCTTTTACATAGGGGCAGTATTATAGTAGTTATATTCTTGTACATAGGGGCAGTATTATAGTAGTTATATTCTTGTACATAAGAGCAGTATTATAGTAGTTATATTCTTGTATATAGGAGCAGTATTATAGTAGTTATATTCTTTTACATAAGAGCAGTATTATAGTAGTTATATTCTTGTATATAGGAGAAGTATTATAGTAGTTATATTCTTGTATATAGGAGCAGTATTATAGTAGTTATATTCTTGTATATAGGAGCAGTATTATCTATATATATAATTGTCTAAGGGTTTTTCCGTCTGTCTGTCTGTCCTGGAAATCCCGGCTCTCTGATTGGTCGAGGCCGCCAGGCCTCGACCAATCAGCAACGGGCACAGCGACGATGATGTCATAAAGGACGTAGACATCCTGGCGGCCTCGACCAATCAGCAACGGGTACAGCGACGATGATGTCATAATGGTTGCCATGGCGACGAATAATGTCATAAAGGTTGCCTCGACCAATCAGCGACGGGCACAGTCTGCCGCGAATTCTGGAATCATCATTGTCCATATACTACGGGGACATGCATATTCTAGAATACCCGATGCGTTAGAATCGGGCCACAATCTAGTAGTAGTTATATTCTTGTACAGTGGGGGCAGTATTATAGTAGTTATATTCTTGTATATAGGAGCAGTATTATAGTAGTTATATTCTTGTACATAGGAGCAGTATTATAGTAGTTATATTCTTATACATAGGGAGCAGTATTATAGTAGTTATATTCTTGTATATAGGAGCAGTATTATAGTAGTTATATTCTTGTACATAGGAGCAGTATTATAGTAGTTATATTCTTGTACATAGGAGCAGTATTATAGTAGTTATATTCTTGTACATAGGAGCAGTATTATAGTAGTTATATTCTTGTACATAGGAGCAGTATTATAGTAGTTATATTCTTGTACATAGAGGACAGTATTATAGTAGTTATATTCTTGTACATAGGAGCAGTATTATAGTAGTTATATTCTTGTACATAGGAGCAGTATTATAGTAGTTATATTCTTGTACATAGGAGCAGTATTATAGTAGTTATATTCTTGTACATAGGAGCAGTATTATAGTAGTTATATTCTTGTACATAGGAGCAGTATTATAGTAGTTATATTCTTGTACATAGGGGGCAGTATTATAGTAGTTATATTCTTGTACATAGGGGGCAGTATTATAGTAGTTATATTCTTGTACATAGGGACAGTATTATAGTAGTTATATTCTTGTACATAGGGGGCAGTATTATAGTAGTTATATTCTTGTACATAGGGACAGTATTATAGTAGTTATATTCTTGTACATAGGAGCAGTATTATAGTAGTTATATTCTTGTACATAGAGGACAGTATTATAGAAGTTATATTCTTGTACATAGGGGGCAGTATTATAGTAGTTATATTCTTGTACATAGAGGACAGTATTATAGTAGTTATATTCTTGTACAGTGGGGGCAGTATTATAGTAGTTATATTCTTGTATATAGGAGCAGTATTATAGTAGTTATATTCTTGTACATAGGAGCAGTATTATAGTAGTTATATTCTTATACATAGGGAGCAGTATTATAGTAGTTATATTCTTGTACATAGGAACAGTATTATAGTAGTTATATTCTTGTACATAGGAGCAGTATTATAGTAGTTATATTCTTGTATATAGGGGCAGTATTATAGTAGTTATATTCTTGTACATAGGAGCAGTATTATAGTAGTTATATTCTTGTACATAGAGGACAGTATTATAGTAGTTATATTCCTGTACATTGGAGCAGTATTATAGTAGTTATATTCTAGTACATAGGAGAAGTATTATAGTAGTTATATTCTTGTACATAGGGGGCAGTATTATAGTAGTTATATTCTTGTACATAGAGGACAGTATTATAGTAGTTATATTCTTGTACATAGGAGCAGTATTATAGTAGTTATATTCTAGTACATAGGAGAAGTATTATAGTAGTTATATTCTTGTACATAGGGGGCAGTATTATAGTAGTTATATTCTTGTACATAGGGCAGTATTATAGTAGTTATATTCTTGCACATAGGAGCAGTATTATAGTAGTTATATTCTTGTACATAGAGGACAGTATTATAGTAGTTATATTCTTGGACATAGGGGGCAGTATTATAGTAGTTATATTCTTGTACATAGAGGACAGTATATAGTAGTTATATTCTTGTACATAGGGGGCAGTATTATAGTAGTTATATTCTTGTACATAGGGACAGTATCATAGTAGTTATATTCTTGTACATAGGAGCAGTATTATAGTAGTTATATTCTTGTACATAGGGGGCAGTATTATAGTAGTTATATTCTTGTACATAGGGGGCAGTATTATAGTAGTTATATTCTTGTACATAGGGGCAGTATTATAGTAGTTATATTCTTGTACATAGGAGCAGTATTATAGTAGTTATATTCTTGTACATAGGGGCAGTGTTATAGTAGTTATATTCTTGTATATAGGAGCAGTATTATAGCAGTTATATTATTGTACATAGGAGCAGTATTCTAGTAGTTATATTCTTGTACATAGGAGCAGTATTCTAGTAGTTATATTCTTGTACATAGGGGCAGTATTATAGTAGTTATATTCTTGTACATAGAGGACAGTATTATAGTAGTTATATTCTTGTACATAGGGGCAGTATTCTAGTAGTTATATTCTTGTACATAGGAGCAGTATTATAGTAGTTATATTCTTGTACATAGGAGCAGTATTATAGTAGTTATATTCTTGTACATAGGGGGCAGTATTATAGTAGTTATATTCTTGTACATAGGGACAGTATTATAGTAGTTATATTCTTGTACATAGGAGCAACATTATAGTAGTTATATTCTTGTACATAGGGGCAGTATTATAGTAGTTATATTCTTGTACATAGGAGCAGTATTATAGTAGTTATATTCTTGTACATATGGGGCAGTATTATAGTAGTTATATTCTTGTACATAGGAGCAGTATTATAGTAGTTATATTCTTCTACATAGGGGCAGTATTATAGTAGTTATATTGTTGTACATAAGAGCAGTATTATAGTAGTTATATTCTTGTATATAGGAGCAGTATTATAGTAGTTATATTCTTGTACATAGGAGCAGCATTATAGTAGTTATATTCTTGTACATAGGAGCAGTATTATAGTAGTTATATTCTTGTACATAGGGGCAGTATTATAGTAGTTATATTCTTGTACATAAGAGCAGTATTATAGTAGTTATATTCTTGTATATAGGAGCAGTATTATAGTAGTTATATTCTTGTACATAGGGGCAGTATTATAGTAGTTATATTCTTGTATATAGGAGCAGTATTATAGTAGTTATATTCTTGTACATAGGGGCAGTATTATAGTAGTTATATTCTTGTACATAGGGGCAGTATTATAGTAGTTATATTCTTGTACATAAGAGCAGTATTATAGTAGTTATATTCTTGTATATAGGAGCAGTATTATAGTAGTTATATTCTTTTACATAGGGGCAGTATTATAGTAGTTATATTCTTGTACATAGGGGCAGTATTATAGTAGTTATATTCTTGTACATAAGAGCAGTATTATAGTAGTTATATTCTTGTATATAGGAGCAGTATTATAGTAGTTATATTCTTTTACATAAGAGCAGTATTATAGTAGTTATATTCTTGTATATAGGGGAAGTATTATAGTAGTTATATTCTTGTATATAGGAGCAGTATTATAGTAGTTATATTCTTGTATATAGGAGCAGTATTATCTATATATATAATTGTCTAAGGGTTTTTCCGTCTGTCTGTCTGTCCTGGAAATCCCGGCTCTCTGATTGGTCGAGGCCGCCAGGCCTCGACCAATCAGCAACGGGCACAGCGACGATGATGTCATAAAGGACGTAGACATCCTGGCGGCCTCGACCAATCAGCAACGGGTACAGCGACGATGATGTCATAATGGTTGCCATGGCGACGAATAATGTCATAAAGGTTGCCTCGACCAATCAGCGACGGGCACAGTCTGCCGCGAATTCTGGAATCATCATTGTCCATATACTACGGGGACATGCATATTCTAGAATACCCGATGCGTTAGAATCGGGCCACAATCTAGTAGTAGTTATATTCTTGTACAGTGGGGGCAGTATTATAGTAGTTATATTCTTGTATATAGGAGCAGTATTATAGTAGTTATATTCTTGTACATAGGAGCAGTATTATAGTAGTTATATTCTTATACATAGGGAGCAGTATTATAGTAGTTATATTCTTGTATATAGGAGCAGTATTATAGTAGTTATATTCTTGTACATAGGAGCAGTATTATAGTAGTTATATTCTTGTACATAGGAGCAGTATTATAGTAGTTATATTCTTGTACATAGGAGCAGTATTATAGTAGTTATATTCTTGTACATAGGAGCAGTATTATAGTAGTTATATTCTTGTACATAGAGGACAGTATTATAGTAGTTATATTCTTGTACATAGGAGCAGTATTATAGTAGTTATATTCTTGTACATAGGAGCAGTATTATAGTAGTTATATTCTTGTACATAGGAGCAGTATTATAGTAGTTATATTCTTGTACATAGGAGCAGTATTATAGTAGTTATATTCTTGTACATAGGGGCAGTATTATAGTAGTTATATTCTTGTACATAAGAGCAGTATTATAGTAGTTATATTCTTGTATATAGGAGCAGTATTATAGTAGTTATATTCTTTTACATAGGGGCAGTATTATAGTAGTTATATTCTTGTACATAGGGGCAGTATTATAGTAGTTATATTCTTGTACATAGGGGCAGTATTATAGTAGTTATATTCTTGTACATAGGGGCAGTATTATAGTAGTTATATTCTTGTACATAAGAGCAGTATTATAGTAGTTATATTCTTGTATATAGGAGCAGTATTATAGTAGTTATATTCTTTTACATAGGGGCAGTATTATAGTAGTTATATTCTTGTACATAGGGGCAGTATTATAGTAGTTATATTCTTGTACATAAGAGCAGTATTATAGTAGTTATATTCTTGTATATAGGAGCAGTATTATAGTAGTTATATTCTTTTACATAAGAGCAGTATTATAGTAGTTATATTCTTGTATATAGGAGAAGTATTATAGTAGTTATATTCTTGTATATAGGAGCAGTATTATAGTAGTTATATTCTTGTATATAGGAGCAGTATTATCTATATATATAATTGTCTAAGGGTTTTTCCGTCTGTCTGTCTGTCCTGGAAATCCCGGCTCTCTGATTGGTCGAGGCCGCCAGGCCTCGACCAATCAGCAACGGGCACAGCGACGATGATGTCATAAAGGACGTAGACATCCTGGCGGCCTCGACCAATCAGCAACGGGTACAGCGACGATGATGTCATAATGGTTGCCATGGCGACGAATAATGTCATAAAGGTTGCCTCGACCAATCAGCGACGGGCACAGTCTGCCGCGAATTCTGGAATCATCATTGTCCATATACTACGGGGACATGCATATTCTAGAATACCCGATGCGTTAGAATCGGGCCACAATCTAGTAGTAGTTATATTCTTGTACAGTGGGGGCAGTATTATAGTAGTTATATTCTTGTATATAGGAGCAGTATTATAGTAGTTATATTCTTGTACATAGGAGCAGTATTATAGTAGTTATATTCTTATACATAGGGAGCAGTATTATAGTAGTTATATTCTTGTATATAGGAGCAGTATTATAGTAGTTATATTCTTGTACATAGGAGCAGTATTATAGTAGTTATATTCTTGTACATAGGAGCAGTATTATAGTAGTTATATTCTTGTACATAGGAGCAGTATTATAGTAGTTATATTCTTGTACATAGAGGACAGTATTATAGTAGTTATATTCTTGTACATAGGAGCAGTATTATAGTAGTTATATTCTTGTACATAGGAGCAGTATTATAGTAGTTATATTCTTGTACATAGGAGCAGTATTATAGTAGTTATATTCTTGTACATAGGAGCAGTATTATAGTAGTTATATTCTTGTACATAGGAGCAGTATTATAGTAGTTATATTCTTGTACATAGAGGACAGTATTATAGTAGTTATATTCTTGTACATAGGGGGCAGTATTATAGTAGCTATATTCTTGTACATAGGGGGCAGTATTATAGTAGTTATATTCTTGTACATAGGGACAGTATTATAGTAGTTATATTCTTGTACATAGGAGCAGTATTATAGTAGTTATATTCTTGTACATAGAGGACAGTATTATAGAAGTTATATTCTTGTGCATAGGGGGCAGTATTATAGTAGTTATATTCTTGTACATAGAGGACAGTATTATAGTAGTTATATTCTTGTACAGTGGGGGCAGTATTATAGTAGTTATATTCTTGTATATAGGAGCAGTATTATAGTAGTTATATTCTTGTACATAGGAGCAGTATTATAGTAGTTATATTCTTATACATAGGGAGTAGTATTATAGTAGTTATATTCTTGTACATAGGAACAGTATTATAGTAGTTATATTCTTGTACATAGGAGCAGTATTATAGTAGTTATATTCTTGTATATAGGGGCAGTATTATAGTAGTTATATTCTTGTACATAGGAGCAGTATTATAGTAGTTATATTCTTGTACATAGAGGACAGTATTATAGTAGTTATATTCCTGTACATTGGAGCAGTATTATAGTAGTTATATTCTAGTACATAGGAGAAGTATTATAGTAGTTATATTCTTGTACATAGGGGGCAGTATTATAGTAGTTATATTCTTGTACATAGAGGACAGTATTATAGTAGTTATATTCTTGTACATAGGAGCAGTATTATAGTAGTTATATTCTAGTACATAGGAGAAGTATTATAGTAGTTATATTCTTGTACATAGGGGGCAGTATTATAGTAGTTATATTCTTGTACATAGGGGCAGTATTATAGTAGTTATATTCTTGTACATAGGAGCAGTATTATAGTAGTTATATTCTTGTACATAGAGGACAGTATTATAGTAGTTATATTCTTGGACATAGGGGGCAGTATTATAGTAGTTATATTCTTGTACATAGGGACAGTATCATAGTAGTTATATTCTTGTACATAGGAGCAGTATTATAGTAGTTATATTCTTGTACATAGGGGGCAGTATTATAGTAGTTATATTCTTGTACATAGGGGGCAGTATTATAGTAGTTATATTCTTGTACATAGGGGCAGTATTATAGTAGTTATATTCTTGTACATAGGAGCAGTATTATAGTAGTTATATTCTTGTACATAGGGGCAGTGTTATAGTAGTTATATTCTTGTATATAGGAGCAGTATTATAGCAGTTATATTATTGTACATAGGAGCAGTATTCTAGTAGTTATATTCTTGTACATAGGAGCAGTATTCTAGTAGTTATATTCTTGTACATAGGGGCAGTATTATAGTAGTTATATTCTTGTACATAGAGGACAGTATTATAGTAGTTATATTCTTGTACATAGGGGCAGTATTCTAGTAGTTATATTCTTGTACATAGGAGCAGTATTATAGTAGTTATATTCTTGTACATAGGAGCAGTATTATAGTAGTTATATTCTTGTACATAGGGGGCAGTATTATAGTAGTTATATTCTTGTACATAGGGGCAGTATTATAGTAGTTATATTCTTGTACATAGAGGACAGTATTATAGTAGTTATATTCTTGTACATAGGGGCAGTATTCTAGTAGTTATATTCTTGTACATAGAGGACAGTATTATAGTAGTTATATTCTTGTACATAGAGGACAGTATTATAGTAGTTATATTCTTGTACATAGGGGCAGTATTATAGTAGTTATATTCTTGTACATAGGAGCAGTATTATAGTAGTTATATTCTTGTACATAGGAGCAGTATTATAGTAGTTATATTCTTGTACATAGGGGCAGTATTATAGCAGTTATATTCTTGTACATAGGGGCAGTATTATAGTAGTTATATTCTTGTACATAGGAGCAGTATTATAGTAGTTATATTCTTGTATATAGGAGCAGTATTATAGTAGTTATATTCTTGTACATAGTAGCAGTATTATAGTAGTTATATTCTTGTACATAGGAGCAGTATTATAGTAGTTATATTCTTGTACATAGGAGCAGTATTATAGTAGTTATATTCTTGTACATAGGGGGCAGTATTATAGTAGTTATATTCTTGTACATAGGGGGCAGTATTATAGTAGTTATATTCTTGTACATAGGGGCAGTATTATAGTAGTTATATTCTTGTACATAGGAGCAGTATTATAGTAGTTATATTCTTGTATATAGGAGCAGTATTATAGTAGATATATTCTTGTACATAGGAGCAGTATTATAGTAGTTATATTCTTGTACATAGGAGCAGTATTATAGTAGTTATATTCTTGTACATAGGAGCAGTATTATAGTAGTTATATTCTTGTACATAGGAGCAGTATTATAGTAGTTATATTCTTGTACATAGGGGCAGTATTATAGTAGTTATATTCTTGTACATAGGGGCAGTATTATAGTAGTTATATTCTTGTACATAGGGGGCAGTATTATAGTAGTTATATTCTTGTACATAGGGGGCAGTATTATAGTAGTTATATTCTTGTACATAGGGGCAGTATTATAGTAGTCTTTTTCCTCATTCCTGCTACCTCTTATGTCCTGCTTATCCCACACATGCCTCATTTCTGTAAATAAGAGGCGCTCTCTGAACCTGTGTCTGCTGCCAGGCTCACTGCTGTTATACCGGATCAGTGGAGGGAATCACCGGATCTGTGGCCTCAGTCTGCACTTGTCATGGTCTCAGGTGAGAATTTACATAATATCCCAGATGGAGTTGTTTATACAGATTTATACAGCCACCACTAGGGGGAGCTCACTGCATACAGATTTATACAGATCCCCTGTTTTGAGTTCCCTCAATTGGCAATAATATCTATTCACATATCTGAATATAAATACATATATATATATATATACACACACAGTCGGTATGGAAAGCATTCATACCCCTTTTAATATTTTTTACTCTTTGTTTCATTGCAGCCATTTGGTAATTTAATTTTAAAAAAGTCCATTTTTTTCTCATTAATGTACACTCTGCACCCCATCTTGACTGAAAACAAACAGAAATGTAGACATTTTTGCAAATTTATTAAAAAAGAAAAACTAAAATCTCCCATGGTCATAAGTCTTCAGCCCCTTTGCTCAGTATTGGTAGAAGCCCCTTTTGAGCCAGGAGTCTTCTTGGGAATGATACAAGTTTTTCACCCCCTGGATTTGGGGATCCTCGGCCATTCTTCCTTGCAGATCCTCTCCAGTTCCGTCAGGTTGGATGGTGAACGTTGGTGGACGCCATTTTCAGGTCTCTCCAGAGATGCTCCGTTGGGTTTAGGTCAGGGCTCTGGCTGGGCCGGTCAGGAATGGTCACAGAGTTGTTCTGCAGCCGCTCCTTTGTTATTTTAGTTGTGTGCTTAGGGTCATTGAACCTTCGGCCAAGTCTGAGGTCCAGAGCACTCTGGAAGAGGTTTTCATCCAGGATATCTCTGTACTTGGCAGCATTCATGTTTCATTCATTGACAACCAGTCATCCTCTCCCTGCAGCTGAAAAACACCTCCGTAGCATGATGCTGCCACCACCATGCTTCACTGTGGGGATTGTATTGGGCAGGTGATGAGCAGTGCCTGGTTTTCTCCACACATACTGCTTAGAATTATCACCAAAAAGTTCTATCTTCATCTCATCAGACCAGAGAATCTTATGTCTCATAATCTGGGAGTCCCTCATGTGTTTTTTAGCAAACTCTATGCGGCTTTCATATGTCTTGCACTGAGGAGAATGCAAGTGAAAGGTCAACGTGTGCACAACCTTAAAGTGGTGCATGGGTAGGTTCCCAAACCATTGGATAAATAATAACAAAACCCAGCACTCAACTTTGTTGTGAGAAGAAGATTGGATATTTTATTTTATCCCAATGCACAATTCAAACGTTTCGGTCACGCATGTGACCTTCGTCAGTGACTGTAAAGTATATGTCAAAACAATACATCAAAATAGAATACAAAAAATAGGATACAAAAAATCATAAATAGTAAATAAACAAAGTATATACAACATAGACATGAACAACCGTGCATGTTTATGGCAAAAGAAAAATTTTTTTTCTGTAGTACGTATGTGATAGCAGAGAGCTATAGGACTATAATGGCACAGTGAGTGAGAAGAAAGATGTAGAGAGATACATACCAAAGATTGGGATAATGGATAAATACTGGTGGCTATATGCGCTGCCTAAAATAGAGGTAAAGACATAGCAAAACCGTGATGTGGAAAATAAAAGCCGGTGGGAAGCTTATCAATGAGGCCTACCAATGATGTCCAGAGTACAGCGTCAATCTAAGTGACAGTCTGCTAATGCAGCCTAAAAGAAGGGGGGATAGATAGGTCAGTGGTATAAGTGCCGTCATCGGTGCCTTAGTGGATCCGAGAAGGTGATATCCGGCCCCGATATAGTACGGCTGTCCCTTCTCCATACATAGCGATCACACATAGCGCAGCCCTGCCTCATTTAATATGGCGACGGGACTCCTCTACATGACGTCCGGTGCCCCACTTCCGGTTCGTCATATCCGGCTCCTGCCCGCTCGCCCGGCATTCTCCCACAGTGCGGTTTGCACTGTTCTAATCAGCGCGTCACTTCCGCCCCATCATGGGCTCAGACGCAACGTAGCTCACATGGTCATTTCCGGCGGTTCTTCCGCCCTCCAGGTTTAAATACCCCATCCTCTTAGTTTTCCTTGCCCTTACAGCGGTGGACACCGCGGAATCAACTATCCTTAACCCCTTCATGACCGGGGGATTTTTCGTTTTTCCGTGTTCGTTTTTCGCTCCCCTCCTTCCCAGAGCCATAACTTTTTTATTTTTCTGTCAATTTGGCCATGTGAGGGCTTATTTTTTGCGGGACGAGTTGTACTTTTGAACGACATCATTGGTTTTAGCATGTCGTGTACTAGAAAACGGGAAAAAAATTCCAAGTGCGGTGAAATTGCAAAAAAAGTGCAATCCCACATTGGTTTTTTGTTTGGCTTTTTTGCTAGGTTCACTAAATGCTAAATCTGAGCTGCCATTATGATTCTCCAGGTCATTACGAGTTCATAGACACCAAACATGACTAGGTTATTTTTTATCTAAGTGCTAAAAAAAAAAAAAAAAAAAAAATTGCGCCATTTTCCGATACTCGTAGCGTCTCCATTTTTCATCATCTGGGGTCGGTTGAGGGCTTATTTTTTGCGTGCCGAGATGACGTTTTTAATGATAGCATTTCGGTGCAGATACGTTCTTTTGATCGCCCGTTATTGCATTTTAATGCAATGTCGCGGCGACCAAAAAAACGTAATTCTGGCGTTTCGAATTTTTTTCCCGCTACGCTGTTTAGCGATCAGGTTAATACTTGTTTTTTAATTGATAGATCGAGCAATTCTGAGCGCGGCGATACCAAATATGCGTAGATTTGATTTTTTTTTTATTGATTTATTTTGATTGGGGCGAAAGGGGGGTGATTTAAACTTTTATGTTTTTTTTATTTTTTTCACATTTTTTTAAACTTTTTTTTTTAACTTTTGCCATGCTTCAATAGCCTCCATGAGAGGCTAGAAGCAGGCATAGCACGATCGGCTCTGCTACATAGCAGCGATCTGCTGATCGCTGCTATGTAGCAGAATTGCACGTGTGCTGTGAGCGCCGACCACAGGGTGGCGCTCACAGCGACGGGCAATCAGTAACCATAGAGGTCTCAAGGACCTCTATGGTTACCATTCACAAGCATCGCCGACCCCCGATCATGTGACGGGGGTCGGCGATGACGTCATTTCCGGCCGCCCGGCCGGAAGCGGTAGTTAAATGCCGCTGTCTGCGTTTGACAGCGGCATTTAACTAGTTAATAGGTGCGGGCAGGTGACGTGGTTTATCCTTTGGTTGGCTGCTCTATTTAACTCCACTCAGATCGTTACTCCATGCCAGCTGTCAATGTTCCTGTGCTGGTTCAGTTCGCTCTTGGATCTTCTGGAGACCTGTCTCTTCCTGCAAGAAGCTAAGTCCCCGTTTGTTATTTTCTGCTCATGGTTTTCTAGTGCAGCTTGCTTTCATGATTTTGTCTTGCTAGCTGGAAGCTCTGGGATGCAGGGTGGCGCCTCCGCACCGTGAGTCGGTGCGGGGGTCTTTTTGCACACTCTGCGTGGTCTTTTGTAGTTTTGTGCTGACCGCAAAGATACCTTTCCTATCCTCTGTCTATTTAGTTAGTCTGGCCTCCCTTTGCTAAACCTGTTTTACTTCTGTGTTTGTGACTTTCATCTTAACTCACAGTTAATATTTGTGGGGGGCTGCCTTTTCCTTTGGGGAAATTTCTCTGAGGCAAGGTAGGCTTTATTTTCTATCTCTAGGGCTAGCTAGTTCTTAAGGCTGTGCCGAGGCGTCTAGGCCTGTTAGGTACGCTCCACGGCTATTTCTAGTGTGTGTGATAGGATTAGGGATTGCGGTCAGCAAAGTTCCCACTTCCCAGAGCTTGTCCTGTGAGTTTAACCATCAGGTCATTCCGGGTGCTCCTAACCACCAGGTCATAACACTTGGGGTTCTTCTTCACCTCTCACCAAGGCTCTTCTCCCACGATCGCTCAGTTTGGCTGGACGGTCAGGTCTAGGAAAACTTCTGGTGGTCCCAAACTTCTTCCATTTAAGGATTATGGAGGCCACTGTGCTCTTAGGAACCTTGAGTCCTGCAGAAGTTCTGTGGTAGCCTTGTCCAGATCTGTGCCTTGCCACAATTCTGTCTCTGAGCTCCTTGGCCAGTTCCTTTGACCTCATGATTCTCATTTGGTCAGACATGCACTGTGAGCTGAGAGGTCTTATATAGACAGGTGTGCGCCTTTCCAAATCACGTCCTGTCAGTGTAATTACACAGCTGGACTCCAATAAAGGAGTAGAACCATCTCAAGGAGGATCACAAGGAAATGGACAGCATGGGACCTAAATATGAGTGTCTGAGCAAAGGGGCTGAAGACTTATGACCATGTGATATTTCAGTTTTTCTTTTTTTAAATATTTGCAAAAATTTCTCCTTTTTGTTTTCAGCCAAGATGGGGTGCAGAGTGTACATTAATGAGAAAAAAATGAACTTTTTTGAATTTACCAAATGGCTGCTATGAAAGAAAGAGTGAAAAATTTAAGATGGTCTGAATAATTTCCGTACCCACTGTGTGTGTGTATATATATATATATATATATATATATATATATATATATATATTTCTTACAGCGGTTATATAACTATTGGAGGTGAGACATACAGCATTGACCCTGGCTCATCGGGATCATCAGACCACGTCATTACTCTTCTTCACAACAAGCACCGACCGATGGCCGACTCCCACCAGCGTCAGCAGCGCTCGCTACGGTCCGTCATCAGGGAGGTATGACCTGTGGTGTGTGGGGCACTGGGCGGGGGCCCTCGGGGTTACGGACCCTTAGTACTAGAAGCGCTGATCTCCATGTCTGATGCTTACGTCGTAGGGTCAGCGACAGATCTACAACATTGAGCTGTTCCTGGTGGCTGATCAGAAGGAGGTAAGCCTTCTCCACCAATGGAGCCGAGTCTAGGACGCCATCGTCCGGACTGGTGTTATTACGGATTTTCTGTTGTCTCTGCGGCTGCATATTATTAATGACTAACGTCCTCATTCTGCAGTATCAGCGCCATGGAGCAGACCTGGAGAAGACCAGACACCATCTTATCTCGGTGGCTCACCACCTAAACCAGGTACAGCAGGGGTCTCCCATGTAACGGACTTTCACCAGCGTCCTCCCCGGATCTCACTGAGAAATGTTTTATTTTACTTTGCTAGATATTATCGAGGATCAACTTCCAGGTCTTCCTTGTGGGAGTGGAGATCTGGACACAAGAAAACAAAGCTGTGGTGTCAGAGAAGGCCTCCACCACCCTGCAGAGGTTCCTGCAGTGGAGGACCGAGGACGTGTTGCCTCGCAAGCATCACGATAATATCCAGCTCATCAGGTTTGTGTCCCTACAATCTCCGCTGTCTAGAGTCTGCCGGAGTCACAGACTTCAAATCTCACAACTTTCCTTATTGAATTTTTCTTACTTTTAAAATTGTGCGCAAAATATTTTCTTCTTCACCGCCTCTCTATCATATGTGACGTCCTTCATGGCCTCCTCTCTTCCGTCCAGTGGCGCCCACTTCAAGAACCATGCATTGGGGGAGGCGTACCTGGCCAAAATGTGCACCGAGACTCAGAGCGGGGGAGTCATAAAGGTAAAAAGAGTTGCTGGACAGTCAGAGAGGAGGCGGTGGTCGGGGTTACCACTGTTGTTGGGGGTGAGTCTGCCGTCAAAGGGGAGGCTGTGGTTAGACTTGAGGCTATAAATGGGGATTAGACTGTAGAGGAAAGGCTGTAGTTGGAAGTGAGACTATAGATCTTGTGACAACACACCATTTTATCTTAATTAACAGATGTCTATTTTCAGTAAGCCAGATGGAATAGACTGTTATCTATATGTTGACTTTTGAATTTATGTGTTTATTTCTTCGGTTGGTCAAGAGTCCGAAAGGCTGACTCTTCTTATAGGTTAAACTGATATTAACAAATTTATGAATGGTTGTTATTTACCTCTTATATCAGCTCCTACAGCTTATTGTCTGCTACCTTTGCAAGACAGTGATACAGGGCCATTGAACAATGAATGTTTGATTAAATATATGCTGAGTGACCATTTTGTGGGTTCTATAGCTTGTTGACTTGCAAAACATAGGAGTAAAATCTATTAAAATTGATTAAATAGTCAATGTGGGTTAATCTCATGACATCTTCCTCTGGAATCTGAAATCTGGATGCTGGTTTGAAGGACAATTGTCAGCTATAGAAAGGGGATATGCCTCTGTTACAATATACAGTGCCTTGCGAAAGTATTTGGCCCCCTGGAACTTTCCCACCTTTTCCCACATATCATGCTTCAGACATAGAGATACCAAATGTAAATTTTTGGTGAAGAATCAACAAGTGGAACACAATTGTGAATTTGAACGGAATTTATTGGTTATTTTAAATTTTTGTGGAAATTCAAAAACTGAAAAGTGGGGCGTGCAATATTATTTGGCCCCTTTACTTTCAGTGCAGAAGTTCATTGTGGATCTCTGAATGATCCACTGTTGTCCTAAATGCCTAATGATGATAAATATAATCCACCTGTGTGTGATCAAGTCTCCGTATAAATGCACCTGCTCTGTGATAGTCTCAGGGTTCTGTTTGAAGCACAGAGAGCATCATGAAGACCAAGGAACACAGCAGACAGGTCCGTGATACTGTTGTGGAGAAGGTTAAAGCCGGATTTGGATACAAAATAATTTCCAAAACTTTAAACATCCCAAGCAACACTGTGCAAGTGATCATATTGAAATGGACGGAGCATCATACCACTGCAAATCTACCAAGACCCGGCCGTCCCTCTAAACTTTCATCTCAAACAAGGAGAAGACTGATCAGAGATGCAGCCAAGAGGCCCATGATCACTCTGGATGAACTGCAGAGATCTACAGCTGAGGTGGGACAGTCTGTCCATAGGACAACAATCAGTCGTACACTGCACAAATCTGGCCTTTATGAAAGAGTGGCAAGAAGAAAGCCATTTCTCAAAGATAACCATAAAAAGTGTTGTTTAAAGTTTGCAACAAGCCACCTGGGAGACACCAAACATGTGGAAGAAGGTGCTCTGGTCAGATGAAACCAAAATCGAACTTTTTGGCAACAATGACAAACAATATGTTTGGCGTAAAGGCAACACAGCGCATCACCCTGAACACACCATCCCCACTGTCAAACATGGTGGTGGCAGCATCATAGTTTGGACCTGCTTTTCTTCAGCAGGGACAAGGAAGATGGTTAAAATTGATGGGAAGATGGATGGCGCCAAATGCAGGACCATTCTTGAAGAAAACCTGTTGGAGTCTGCAAAAGACCTGATACTTGGACGGAGATTTGTCTTCCAACAAGACAGTGATCCCAAACATAAAGCAAAATCTACAGTGGAATGGTTCACAAATAAACATATCCAGGTGTTGGAATGGCCAAATCAAATCCCAGAGCTCAATCCAATCGAGAATCTGTGGAAAGAGCTGAAAACTGCTGATCACAAACGATCTCCATCAAACCTCCCTGAGCTCAAGGAAAAACGGGCAAGAATTTCAGTCTCTCTATGTACAAAACTGATAGAGACAGACCCCAAGAGACTTGTAATTGCAGCAAAAGGTGGCGCAACAAAGTATTAAGTTACAGGGCCCGAATAATATTGCACGCCCCACTCAGTTTTTCAATTTCCACAAAAATTTAAAATAACCAATAAATTTCGTTCAACTTCACAATTGTGTTCCACTTAATGTTGATTCTTCACCAAAAATTTACATTTGGTATCTTTACGTTTGAAGCCTGATATGTGGGAAGTTCCAGGGAACCGAATACTTTCGCAAGGCACTGTATCAGAGCAAGTTCAGAGAACAGCTACCAAGATGGTAAACGGACTGAAAACTATGTCGTATGAGGAACGATTAAAGGAGCTGGGAATGTTTAGCTGCAAAAAAGAAGGCTAAGAGGAAACTTAGTATCTGTCTACAAATATCTAAGGGGCTGTCACAGTATAGAGGGAACATCATTATTCTCATTCGTGCATGGAAACCAGAGAAGCAATGGGATGAAACTAAAAAGGGAGAAGATACAGATTAGATAATAGAAAACATTTTTTGACACTGAGGGTGATCAATGAGTGGGACAGGCTGTCACGAGAGGTGGTGAGTTCTCCTTCAATGGAAATCTTCAAACACAGACATCTGTCTGATTTAGCGAATCCTGCATTGAGCAGGAGGTTGGACACGATGACCATTGAGGTCCCTTCCAGCTCTAACATTCTATGATCCAAACATCCATGAGATCCAGAGATCCAAGGAACCAGAGACACTTTACATAACCACAGCCTGGCACACTCTATAGGATAGCTGCCAGATCATGCCTCCATCAAGAGTTACACAGACTAGACATTCTACAGGATGCCAGTTTAGCAGACTAGACGACCCGCTGACCCCTCATGTCTTCACAGATGAGGATTAGGCTGTAGAGGAGAGGCTGTAAGTGGAAGTGAGGTGTGGAGACACGGGTCAGCAGGTGCTCGAGTCCGCTGGCTCAAGACCAGAGATCATTCTGCTCTCCTCTTTTACCATAGATATAATACTACTCAGGGTGAGGGTAAAACAGTGTGGAAATACTTTATTGAACCACAAAACAGTAAATAACACGTAGAAATACCCAAGATGGTGCAAAATTAAAGAGTCTCACCCTTCCACTGACTCTCCGGGATTAAAGCAGCTGGGACTTCCATGGCCAACTACTCCCACCTGGGGCATGCACAGAGAGGACGTTACGACAAGCTTAGGAAGGTAACAGTCCATTGAGGTACAACGCCAGGTGACTGGAGAGTCACAACCTGGCTTCTCCGAACATCTCCATGAAGCCAGGTGACCGATGGATCCAAATCCTGACTTCAACAAATTTATCCATGGGTTCAGTGATAGTTAAAGGAGCAGATCTGTATCCTTTCAGTTGGGGCCGTGGTCCCCTAAGCGGACATCCTGAAGAATGTAAAATCTGTGTCCCTTGTGATGGAGCCATGATGTCCTGGCTGCTGTCCTGTAGTGTTTCTGGCTGTGATTTTGTAAAGAGTCTCTGATTCTTTCTAATTTTTTCTTGCACAGGCATTTTAGGCTGTAGAGGTAAAGCTAAAGCTATAGATGGGGATTAGGCTGTAGAGGTGAATCTGTGGTTGGAGGAGAGGCTGTAGATGGGGATTAGGCTGTAGAGGTGAGGCTGTGGTTGAAGGGGAGGCTGTAGATGGGGATTAGGCTGTAGAGGGGAGGCTGTAGATGGGGATTAGGCTGTAGAGGTGAGGCTGTGGTTGGAGGGGACGCTGTAGATGAGGATTAGGCTGTAGAGGTGAGGCTGTGGTTGGAGGGGAGGCTGTAGAGGTGAGGCTGTGGTTGGAGGGGAGGCTGTAGATGAGGATTAGGCTGTAGAGGTGAGGCTGTGGTTGGAGGGGAGGCTGTAGATGAGGATTAGGCTGTAGAGGTGAGGGTATAGATTGGGATTAGGCTGTAGAGGTGAGGCTGTAGTTGAAGGGGAGGCTGTAGATGGGGATTAGGCTGTAGAGGGGAGGCTGTAGATGGGGATTAGGCTGTAGAGGGGAGGCTGTAGTTGAAGGGGAGGCTGTAGATGGGGATTAGGCTGTAGAGGGGAGGCTGTAGATGGGGATTAGGCTGTAGAGGGGAGGCTGTAGTTGAAGGGGAGGCTGTAGATGAGGATTAGGCTGTAGAGGGGAGGCTGTAGATGGGGATTAGGCTGTAGAGGGGAGGCTGTAGATGGGGATTAGGCTGTAGAGGTGAGGCTGTGGTTGGAGGGGAGGCTGTAGATGAGGATTAGGCTGTAGAGGTGAAGCTGTAGATGGGGATTAGGCTTTAGAGGGGAGGCTGTAGATGGGGATTAGGCTGTAGAGGGGAGGCTGTAGATGAGGATTAGGCTGTAGAGGTGAGGCTGTGGTTGGAGGGGAGGCTGTAGATGAGGATTAGGCTGTAGAGGTGAGGGTATAGATTGGGATTAGGCTGTAGAGGTGAGGCTGTAGTTGGAGGGGAGGCTGTAGATGAGTATTAGGCTGTAGAGGTGAGGCTGTGGTTGGAGGGGAGGCTGTGGTTGGAGGGGAGGCTGTAGAGGTGAGGCTGTAGTTGGAGGGGAGGCTGTAGATGAGGATTAGGCTGTAGAGGTGAGGCTGTAGTTGGAGGGGAGGCTGTAGAGGTGAGGCTGTGGTTGGAGGGGAGGCTGTAGATGAGGATTAGGCTGTTGTCATGTGAAATCCAGGGTTACACACCGGATTCAGTCCTGAATGGTTCTGAGCCATTTGAGATCTGGGACTTTGTGTTGTCTTAGTTCTGTATCTGTGTTTCCACAATATCGGCGGTCAGCACATATAGGGTATATTAGCAGTGACCTGTGGGGCGGGGGTCTGTAATAAACGCTTGTCGTCCCCTTCATCTGTGGCTTCTCATCGGTGTCATTTCTCTGCAGGACACCGGAGTCGGTGCCAGAGAACTGGCTAAGTACATAGCGCACGAGATGGGGCACAACCTGGGCATGAGCCACGACACCGAGCACTGCTACTGCCCTGTCGCCACCGGGAAATGTCTGCTATCACAGCGTACCGGGTAAGCAGTGCTCCTGTCCGCAATAACAAATGCTGCACTCCTGAAACACTCTGTGCTGCTCCTCCCACTATGTAACTCTCAGCCCTTGAACTTCAATAAGGTCAGCACACTCCTCTCCTGAAATACTCTGTGCTGCTCCTCCCACTATGTAATTCTCAGCCCTTGAACTTCAATAATGTCAGCACACTCCTCTCCTGAAATACTCTGTGCTGCTCCTCCCACTGTGTAATTCTCAGCCCTTGAACTTCAATAAGGTCAGCACACTCCTCTCCTGAAATACTCTGTGCTGCTCCTCCCACTATGTAATTCTCAGCCCTTGAACTTCAATAAGGTCAGCACACTCCTCTCCTGAAATACTCTGTGCTGCTCCTCCCACTGTGTAATTCTCAGCCCTTGAACTTCAATAAGGTCAGCACACTCCTCTCCTGAAATACTCTGTGCTGCTCCTCCCACTGTGTAATTCTCAGCCCTTGAACTTCAATAAGGTAAGCACACTCCTCTCCTGAAATACTCTGTGCTGCTCCTCCCACTGTGTAATTCTCAGCCCTTGAACTTCAATAAGGTCAGCACACTCCTCTCCTGAAATACTCTGTGCTGCTCCTCCCACTGTGTAATTCTCAGCCCTTGAACTTCAATAAGGTAAGCACACTCCTCTCCTGAAATACTCTGTGCTGCTCCTCCCACTGTGTAATTCTCAGCCCTTGAACTTCAATAAGGTCAGCACACTCCTCTCCTGAAATACTCTGTGCTGCTCCTCCCACTATGTAATGTTCAGCCCTTGAACTTCAATAAGGTAAGCACACTCCTCTCCTGAAATACTCTGTGCTGCTCCTCCCACTGTGTAATTCTCAGCCCTTGAACTTCAATAAGGTCAGCACACTCCTCTCCTGAAATACTCTGTGCTGCTCCTCCCACTGTGTAATTCTCAGCCCTTGAACTTCAATAAGGTCAGCACACTCCTCTCCTGAAATACTCTGTGCTGCTCCTCCCACTGTGTAATTCTCAGCCCTTGAACTTCAATAAGGTCAGCACACTCCTCTCCTGAAATACTCTGTGCTGCTCCTCCCACTATGTAATTCTCAGCCCTTGAACTTCAATAAGGTCAGCACACTCCTCTCCTGAAACACTCTGTGCTGCTCCTTCCACTATGTAATTCTCAGCCCTTGAACTTCATTAAGGTCAGAACACTCCTCTCCTGAAATACTCTGTGCTGTACGAGAAAAGTACTTTTGTCTGAAGAGTAGATCCTCACCTAATCTGTAATCCTCGTAGCGGGACAGACACCTCACACACCCCAGGGTTATGGCGGGAAATCCGACCAATCATCAGTACGGGTGGCGCCTGTGTCTGCGCTGCCCCCCAGTGGTGGAGTAAGGTATGGTTATAATCCCTGCATTGTCTCCTCCGCAGACACAACATGAATGAGATGTTCAGCGACTGCAGCCACCGCGCCCTCCACCGATTCCTGGAGGAGAAGGACATCGCCTGCCTGATGGACCGACCCCGCACCTACATAGTGAGTCCACCATCATCCTGTCCGGGGGGGATACAGTCACCGCTCCATGATAAGTACCTGGTCACTGCGGTGTCCTCCTGGGAGAGTTGGGCGCTGATGTCCAAGCTGAGCCATGTACTAATCAAGCAGAGCTGCAGTGTAAAGCACAGCGGGGAGGGAATGTCATCAAGATCCTCTGCTGACAGATGAGTTTGATTCTCCGATCACTGACTGATGTGTTCTCTCCAGGATGAGCCGATGCTGCACAGCGAGCCGATGGAGACTCTGGAAACCAGTAAGTCCGCCGTCCCGTGCCCCCAGAAGGATGTGACTGACATAGTGCGCCCTGTGCCCGCAGCATGGGAGCGCTGCGACTACATGGACGCTGGGTGACGGTGAAGACTCCCGCTGCCGCCATCCTCGCCCTCGCGTCCTCACAGGAGACGGGGATTTATAGCAAAAGCCAAACTCTTCAGCCGCGTTCACACGATGCTTTTTTTTTAATGCAAATTTTAAGCTGCGTTTTACAGTACGAGCAAATACGAGATTCCTGAAATCTCCTGCACACACAATGTTTATTTCCTGACCGACTAGTAGAACCGCTGCGTTATTGAATCAGTCGGTCACTTCTCTGAGCGTTTTTGCCGCATTTTTTTTCAGCCACTGGAAGCAGCGGGTAAGAGCAAAAGACGCAGCTATCCGGTTTTTCTGCATTTTTGGTGCAAAAACCTAAGGAAGTTTCATGAATCCATGATTTTTTGGGGGGCATTAAACTTTATCAGCATGCACAAGAGACAATAAAAAAGCAGCAAAAAGTGAAGCAGAAAACAGCAAAAATGCGGCAAAGAAAAAAAAAACAGCAAAAAAGTAGGAAAAACCCCAGCAAAACATGTTTGTTTTGTTTAGATCTTCTCCTTTTCCCCAAATAAAGATGCAAAAAATAAAAATAAAAAAAATAAGTAAAATTCATGAACCGGTCGCCATAAAGCAAAAAAAAAAAAACCCGACACAGCAGAGTTGGCATTGTTTGGTTATGTTTAGTTACAGCACAAGCTGTGATGAGAGCAGTAAAGCCGCCACCTCGGCCCATAAATAAACACGCACCGCGCGGCGAAACAATGGGAACAGAAGACACCCAATGAGTTTGGTATCGCTGGACTCGTGCGGATCTGGAGAATCGCGACGTCGGGTCGGATTTACCACTAAATTATCCCCCAAAAATCGTCAAACTGCGTTTTTTTTTTTTTCGTGTTTTGAGAATATTTTGCGGTAAAATGAACGGCGTCAAACAGAACTAAAAACTGTCGGAGAAAAAGTAATCCTGAGACAACCAAAAATGGAGAGAAGAAAAAGAACAACAAATAGTAAGGCTGCACCATAATACACTAGGAAGGAAGGATGACGCTACAACCCTGGAACTGCAGCACTGCTGCCATAGAATGTCCACATCGCAGGGAAAAGGCAGCAATGCTGCAGCTTCAATGTTCTAGACTCTAGGACAGGGGTGTCAAACTGCATTCCTCGAGGGCTGCAAACAGGTCATGTTTTCAGGATTTCCTTGTATTGCACAGGTGATAATTTAATCACCAACTCATTATTTGTGTAGGTGATTAAATTATCACCTGTGCAGTACAAGGAAATCCTGAAAACATGACCTGTTTGCAGCCCTCGAGGAATGCAGTTTGACACCCCTGCTCTAGGATCTAAAGTAATCCTGCCTTGTACTCTATGGTGCAGCATTACTGTTCATTACATGCTTTTTTTGATCAGTGCCTGTTCACACTAGTCTAGATGTGCTGCTCCTTTTTCTCTATTGAGATTAAAAAAAAAGTTGCTGTTAGTGGGAAGGGTTAATAGATTCTTGTGCTTGATCTTCCAGATGGGAAGAGTTAATGGATCCTTTTGCTTGCTCTTCCAATTGGGAAGCGTTAATAGATTCTTGTGCTTCCTCTTCCGGTTGGGAAGGGTTAATGGATCCTTGTGCTTCTTCTTCCAGTTGGGAACGGTTAATAGATTCTCGTGCTTGCTCTTCCAGTTGGGAAGGGTTAATGGATCCTTGTGCTTGATCTTCTTCTTCCAGGTGGGAAGGGTTAATAGATCCCTGTGCTTCCTCTTCCGGTTGGGAAGGGTTAATGTATTCTTGTGCTTGATCTTCCCGTTGGGAAGGGTTAATGGATCCTTGTGCTTGCTCTTCCATTTGGGAAGGGTTAATGGATCCTTGAGCTTCATCTTCCCGTTGGGAGTGGTTAATGGATCCTTATGCTTGCTCTTCAAGTTGGGAAGGGTTAATGGATCCTTATGCTTGCTCTTCCGATTGGGAAGGGTTAATGGATTCTTGTGCTTGATCTTCCAGTTGGGAAGGGTTAATGGATCCTTGTGCTTGCTCTTCCGGTTGGGAAGGGTTAATGGATCCTTGTGCTTGCTCTTACTGTTGGGAAGGGATAATGGATCCTTGTGCTTCCTCTTCCAGTTGGGAAGGGTTAATGGATCGTTGTGCTTGCTCTTACTGTTGGGAAGGGTTAATGGATCCTTGTGCTTGCTCTTCCGGTTGAGAAGGGTTAATGGACTCTTGTGCTTGATCTTCCCGTTGGGAAGGGTTAATGGATCCTTGTGCTTGATCTTCCCGTTGGGAAGGGTTAATGGATCCTTGTGCTTGATCTTCCCGTTGGGAAGGGTTAATGGATCCTTGTGCTTGATCTTCCAGTTGGGAAGGGTTAATGGATCCTTGTGCTTCCTCTTCCAGTTGGGAAGGGTTAATGGTTTCTTGTGCTTGATCTTCCGGTTGGGAAGGATTAATGGATCCTTGTGCTTGGTCTTCCGGTTGGGAAGGGTTTATGGATCCATGTGCTTCCTCTTCCAGTTGGGAAGGGTTAATGGATCCTTGTGCTTGATCTTCCGGTTGGGAAGGATTAATGGATCCTTGTGCTTGATCTTCCGGTTGGGAAGGGTTAATGGATCCATGTGCTTCCTCTTCCAGTTGGGAAGGGTTAATGGATCCTTGTGCTTGATCTTCCAGTTGGGAAGGGTTAATGGATCCTTGTGCTTCCTCTTCCAGTTGGGAAGGGTTAATAGATTCTTGTGCTTCCTCTTCCAGTTGGGAATGGTTAATAGATTCTTGTGCTTGCTCTTCTTCTTCCAGTTGGGAAGGGTTAATAGATCCTTGTGCTTCCTCTTCTGGTTGGGAAGGGTTAATAGATCCTTGTGCTTCCTCTTCCAGTTGGGAAGGGTTAATGGATTCTTGTGCTTCCTCTTCCAGTTGGGAAGGGTTAATAGATCCTTGTGTTTCCTCTTCCAGTTGGGAAGAGTTAATGGATTCTTGTGCTTCCTCTTCCAGTTGGGAAGGGTTAATAGATTCTCGTGCTTGCTCTTCCAGTTGGGAAGGGTTAATGGATCCTTGTGCTTGATCTTCTTCTTCCAGGTGGGAAGGGTTAATAGATCCTTGTGCTTCCTCTTCTGGTTGGGAAGGGTTAATGGATTCTTGTGATTGCTCTTCCAGTTGGGAAGGGTTAATGGATCCTTGTGCTTGATCTTCTTCTTCCAGGTGGGAAGGGTTAATAGATCCCTGTGCTTCCTCTTCTGGTTGGGAAGGGTTAATGGATTCTTGTGCTTGCTCTTCCGATTGGGAAGGGTTAATGGATCCTTGTGCTTGCTCTTCCATTTGGGAAGGGTTAATGGATCCTTGAGCTTCATCTTCCCGTTGGGAATGGTTAATGGATCCTTATGCTTGCTCTTCTGGTTGGGAAGGGTTAATGGATTCTTGTGCTTGATCCTCCAGTTGGGAAGGGTTAATGGATTCTTGTGCTTGCTCTTACTGTTGGGAAGGGTTAATGGATCCTTGTGCTTGCTCTTCCGGTTGAGAAGGGTTAATGGATTCTTGTGCTTGATCTTCCCGTTGGGAAGGGTTAATGGATCCTTGTGCTTGATCTTCCCGTTGGGAAGGGTTAATGGATCCTTGTGCTTGATCTTCCAGTTGGGAAGGGTTAATGGATCCTTGTGCTTCCTCTTCCAGTTGGGAAGGGTTAATGGTTCCTTGTGCTTGATCTTCCGGTTGGGAAGGATTAATGGATCCTTGTGCTTCCTCTTCCAGTTGGGAAGGGTTAATGGATCGTTGTGCTTGCTCTTACTGTTGGGAAGGGTTAATGGATCCTTGTGCTTGCTCTTCCGGTTGAGAAGGGTTAATGGATTCTTGTGCTTGATCTTCCCGTTGGGAAGGGTTAATGGATCCTTATGCTTGCTCTTCCCATTGGGAAGGGTTAATGGATCCTTGTGCTTGATCTTCCAGTTGGGAAGGGTTAATGGATCCTTGAGCTTCCTCTTCCAGTTGGGAAGGGTTAATGGTTCCTTGTGCTTCCTCTTCCGGTTGGGAAGGATTAATGGATCCTTGTGCTTGATCTTCCGGTTGGGAAGGGTTAATGGATCCATGTGCTTCCTCTTCCAGTTGGGAAGGGTTAATGGATCCTTGTGCTTGATCTTCCGGTTGGGAAGGATTAATGGATCCTTGTGCTTGATCTTCCGATTGGGAAGGGTTAATGGATCCATGTGCTTCCTCTTCCAGTTGGGAAGGGTTAATGGATCCTTGTGCTTGATCTTCCAGTTGGGAAGGGTTAATGGATCCTTGTGCTTCCTCTTCCAGTTGGGAATGGTTAATAGATTCTTGTGCTTGCTCTTCTTCTTCCAGTTGGGAAGGGTTAATAGATCCTTGTGCTTCCTCTTCCTGTTGGGAAGGGTTAATGGATTCTTGTGCTTGATCTTCCAGATGGGAAGAGTTAATGGATCCTTTTGCTTGCTCTTCCAATTGGGAAGCGTTAATAGATTCTTGTGCTTCCTCTTCCGGTTGGGAAGGGTTAATGGATCCTTGTGCTTCTTCTTCCAGTTGGGAACGGTTAATAGATTCTCGTGCTTGCTCTTCCAGTTGGGAAGGGTTAATGGATCCTTGTGCTTGATCTTCTTCTTCCAGGTGGGAAGGGTTAATAGATCCCTGTGCTTCCTCTTCCGGTTGGGAAGGGTTAATGTATTCTTGTGCTTGATCTTCCCGTTGGGAAGGGTTAATGGATCCTTGTGCTTGCTCTTCCATTTGGGAAGGGTTAATGGATCCTTGAGCTTCATCTTCCCGTTGGGAGTGGTTAATGGATCCTTATGCTTGCTCTTCAAGTTGGGAAGGGTTAATGGATCCTTATGCTTGCTCTTCCGATTGGGAAGGGTTAATGGATTCTTGTGCTTGATCTTCCAGTTGGGAAGGGTTAATGGATCCTTGTGCTTGCTCTTCCGGTTGGGAAGGGTTAATGGATCCTTGTGCTTGCTCTTACTGTTGGGAAGGGATAATGGATCCTTGTGCTTCCTCTTCCAGTTGGGAAGGGTTAATGGATCGTTGTGCTTGCTCTTACTGTTGGGAAGGGTTAATGGATCCTTGTGCTTGCTCTTCCGGTTGAGAAGGGTTAATGGACTCTTGTGCTTGATCTTCCCGTTGGGAAGGGTTAATGGATCCTTGTGCTTGATCTTCCCGTTGGGAAGGGTTAATGGATCCTTGTGCTTGATCTTCCCGTTGGGAAGGGTTAATGGATCCTTGTGCTTGATCTTCCAGTTGGGAAGGGTTAATGGATCCTTGTGCTTCCTCTTCCAGTTGGGAAGGGTTAATGGTTTCTTGTGCTTGATCTTCCGGTTGGGAAGGATTAATGGATCCTTGTGCTTGGTCTTCCGGTTGGGAAGGGTTTATGGATCCATGTGCTTCCTCTTCCAGTTGGGAAGGGTTAATGGATCCTTGTGCTTGATCTTCCGGTTGGGAAGGATTAATGGATCCTTGTGCTTGATCTTCCGGTTGGGAAGGGTTAATGGATCCATGTGCTTCCTCTTCCAGTTGGGAAGGGTTAATGGATCCTTGTGCTTGATCTTCCAGTTGGGAAGGGTTAATGGATCCTTGTGCTTCCTCTTCCAGTTGGGAAGGGTTAATAGATTCTTGTGCTTCCTCTTCCAGTTGGGAATGGTTAATAGATTCTTGTGCTTGCTCTTCTTCTTCCAGTTGGGAAGGGTTAATAGATCCTTGTGCTTCCTCTTCTGGTTGGGAAGGGTTAATAGATCCTTGTGCTTCCTCTTCCAGTTGGGAAGGGTTAATGGATTCTTGTGCTTCCTCTTCCAGTTGGGAAGGGTTAATAGATCCTTGTGTTTCCTCTTCCAGTTGGGAAGAGTTAATGGATTCTTGTGCTTCCTCTTCCAGTTGGGAAGGGTTAATAGATTCTCGTGCTTGCTCTTCCAGTTGGGAAGGGTTAATGGATCCTTGTGCTTGATCTTCTTCTTCCAGGTGGGAAGGGTTAATAGATCCTTGTGCTTCCTCTTCTGGTTGGGAAGGGTTAATGGATTCTTGTGATTGCTCTTCCAGTTGGGAAGGGTTAATGGATCCTTGTGCTTGATCTTCTTCTTCCAGGTGGGAAGGGTTAATAGATCCCTGTGCTTCCTCTTCTGGTTGGGAAGGGTTAATGGATTCTTGTGCTTGCTCTTCCGATTGGGAAGGGTTAATGGATCCTTGTGCTTGCTCTTCCATTTGGGAAGGGTTAATGGATCCTTGAGCTTCATCTTCCCGTTGGGAATGGTTAATGGATCCTTATGCTTGCTCTTCCGGTTGGGAAGGGTTAATGGATTCTTGTGCTTGATCCTCCAGTTGGGAAGGGTTAATGGATTCTTGTGCTTGCTCTTACTGTTGGGAAGGGTTAATGGATCCTTGTGCTTGCTCTTCCGGTTGAGAAGGGTTAATGGATTCTTGTGCTTGATCTTCCCGTTGGGAAGGGTTAATGGATCCTTGTGCTTGATCTTCCCGTTGGGAAGGGTTAATGGATCCTTGTGCTTGATCTTCCAGTTGGGAAGGGTTAATGGATCCTTGTGCTTCCTCTTCCAGTTGGGAAGGGTTAATGGTTCCTTGTGCTTGATCTTCCGGTTGGGAAGGATTAATGGATCCTTGTGCTTCCTCTTCCAGTTGGGAAGGGTTAATGGATCGTTGTGCTTGCTCTTACTGTTGGGAAGGGTTAATGGATCCTTGTGCTTGCTCTTCCGGTTGAGAAGGGTTAATGGATTCTTGTGCTTGATCTTCCCGTTGGGAAGGGTTAATGGATCCTTATGCTTGCTCTTCCCATTGGGAAGGGTTAATGGATCCTTGTGCTTGATCTTCCAGTTGGGAAGGGTTAATGGATCCTTGAGCTTCCTCTTCCAGTTGGGAAGGGTTAATGGTTCCTTGTGCTTCCTCTTCCGGTTGGGAAGGATTAATGGATCCTTGTGCTTGATCTTCCGGTTGGGAAGGGTTAATGGATCCATGTGCTTCCTCTTCCAGTTGGGAAGGGTTAATGGATCCTTGTGCTTGATCTTCCGGTTGGGAAGGATTAATGGATCCTTGTGCTTGATCTTCCGATTGGGAAGGGTTAATGGATCCATGTGCTTCCTCTTCCAGTTGGGAAGGGTTAATGGATCCTTGTGCTTGATCTTCCAGTTGGGAAGGGTTAATGGATCCTTGTGCTTCCTCTTCCAGTTGGGAATGGTTAATAGATTCTTGTGCTTGCTCTTCTTCTTCCAGTTGGGAAGGGTTAATAGATCCTTGTGCTTCCTCTTCCTGTTGGGAAGGGTTAATGGATCCTTGTGCTTGATCTTCTTCTTCCAGGTGGGAAGGGTTAATAGATTCTTGTGCTTCCTCTTCCAGTTGGGAAGGGTTAATAGATTATTGTGCTTCCTCTTCCGGTTGGGAAGGGTTAATAGATCCTTGTGCTTCCTCTTCCAGTTGGGAAGGGTTAATGGATCCTTGTGCTTCCTCCTCCAGTTGGGAAGGTCTCCATCTTCCTTTGCCTCGTGGTCTTCTTCGTGGCTCTGACCATCATCTTCTGGAAGAAGAGACCTGGAGAGACGACGCTGAAGTAATGGCCGCCGTGAGCCCCGTGCGCAGCTGCTCATGATCAGCCCAAGATGGCGGAGGAGGACCGCCCTCACGCCTCCTGTCAGACGCCGCCATTTCTCTGTGGCCGCAGGATGCCCCCACCATCCGACATGCTGGACATGGAGCGGACGCCTGGACGCACCTCTGACCGTGCTGGGAGTTGTAGTTCCCCAGATGTCCTGGACGATGACGTCATCAGTTCGACATGAACTAGCGGCCTGAGCCACGTGCCCTAACAAGTATTATGTTATTACTTGATGTCCGCCGTTTTCCTTAGGAGCTGATGGGAATACGGGCGCGGCGCAGGACTCGGTGGGGTCACTACATTTATGGACTTAATACCGATATTATAACGGCAAAAGTAAACTGATAACGAAGTGATGAAAGTGATATACGGAGTGCGGCGGCCTGTGGGACCAGGAGCACTACAAGCTCCAGCATGTCCACAATAGTCACGGGGCCTGCAGTACTGCACTCAGACAGTAGGTGGCCGCACAGTGTAGGCAGACGTCGATCACAGACGCGGCCAGTCTCCTTGTCGTAAGGTGACAGGTCAGAGGTCACTGCCAGCAGGGGGCGTCTTGGACGGGGGTCTCACCCTGCACGTTCCCCTCTGCAGAGCGTCGCGCCTGCACTTTCCATCTGCGGGACCTGCACAGGTGACAACAGGCAGCGCCAGAGTCCAGGTACATGGACACAGAGGCAGGTGCAAGGGATGCTGCAGAGGAAGAAGCTTCCAGTGATGGAAGGGTTATTTATTGTTATCAATTAACAAAATAAATTAATAACCTTATACCCCTTCACCCAGCCCCCGCTTCCTCAGTCCCACTAACAGGAGCTCTATGGAACGCTCGCTCTGTTTGCAACAAGCTTTCCTACATCCACGATCTTTTTGTTACTACCAAACTTTCCTTCCTCTCCATCACCGAAACCTGGCTCACCCCTTCTGACACAGCCTCCCCTGCTGCACTTTCCTATGGCAGCTTCCACCTTTCCCACACACCCCGCCCCAGCAGCAAACATGGTGGAGGAGTTGGTTTTCTCCTGTCAGATAACTGCTCCTTCACCCCAATCCCACTGCCACCCTCTGTTACCCTCCCTTCCGTTGAGGTGCACTCTGTGCGCATCTACACCCCCTCCAACCTCCAACTGGCTGTCATCTACCGCCCCCCTAGGGCCAGCCACCACCTTCTTTGACCACTTCACCACCTGGCTACTTCATTTCCTTTCTGCGGACATCCCCACTATCATCATGGGCGACTTCAACATCCCCATTGACACTTCCCTCTCAGCTGCCACTAAACTTCTATCTCTCACTTCCTCCTTCGGCCTCACTCAGTGGTCTTCTGCAGCTACTCACAAAGATGGCCACACACTGGACCTCATCTTCACCCGCCTCTGCTCCCTATCTAACCTCTCTAACTCACCTCTTCCTCTTTCTGACCACAATCTATTCACATTCTCTTCCCTCTCCACTCCATGTCTACAATCCCCACCCCACAAACTTGCACACCCTCGCAGAAATCTTAAACACCTCGATCTACACTCATGCTCTGAATCCCTCCTCCCTCTCACAGACATAAGTTCCCTACACAATGCGGATGTCGCTGCCTCTTTGTATAACACCACAATAGCTGCAGCTTTGGAATCTCTTGCCCCTCTCACACATACCAAAGCTCGCAAAATCAACAGACAGCCCTGGCACACTAGCCTGACCAAAGAACTGAGGCGAGCTTCCAGGGCTGCTGAGCGCAGATGGAAAAGATCCCACTCCAACGAGCACTTCATCGCATTCAAACAGTCCCTCTCTACTTTCAAGACCACACTCGCCACAGCAAAACAAACCTACTTCTCATCTCTCATATCCTCCCTGTCTGACAACCCTAAACAGTTATTCAACACCTTCAATTCTCTCCTCCGTCCCCCAGCACCTCCTCCCTCCCCACTTATCTCAGCTGAAGATTTTGCCTCATTCTTCAAGCAGAAGATTGAGAACATCAGAGACAGTTTTAGTCGACAACCCCCAGAGCCCTTCCTCCCAACTACCCAGCCCTCCACCTCCAAAACCAACTTCTCCACCATTACAGAAGATCGACTCTCCACTCTACTCTCAAGATCACATCTCACCACCTGTGTACTTGACCCAATCCCATCCCACCTCATCCCAACCCTCGCCACAGTCTTCATCCCAACCCTAACCCATCTCTTCAACCTATCACTAACAACTGGTGTTTTCCCCTCAAGCTTTAAACATGCCTCAATCACACCTATCCTCAAAAAGCCCTCTCTTGACCCATCCTCTGTATCTAGCTATCGCCCTATGTCACTTCTCCTCTATGCCTCCAAACTACTGGAACAACACGTCCATCTTGAACTGTCCTCCCATCTCTCTTCTTGCTCCCTCTTTGACCGCTTACAATCTGGCTTCCGGTCACACTACTCCACTGAAACTGCCCTATCTAAGGTCTCCAATGACCTCTTAACCGCCAAGAGCAAGCAACACTACTCTGTCCTCCTCCTCCTCGACCTGTCCTCTGCCTCTGCCACAGTGGACCATTCCCTATTACTACAGACCCTCTCATCCCTTGGCATCGCAGACTTGGCCCTATCCTGGATCTCATCATACCTAACTGACCGGACACTCAGCGTCTCCCACTCGCACACCACCTCCTCACCTCGCTCCCTATCTGTCGGAGTCCCGCAAGGTTCAGTTCTTGGGCCCCTGCTCTTCTCCATTTACACTTTTGGCCTGGGACAGCTCATAGAATCTCACGGCTTTCAGTATCACCTCTATGCTGACGACACACAGATCTACAACTCTGGACCAGATATCACCTCCCTACTCACCAGAATCCCTCAATGTCTGTCCACTATTTCATCCTTCTTCTCCACTAGATTTCTAAAACTTAACATGGACAAAACAGAATTCATTGTTTTTCCCCATCTCACGCGACCCCCCCCAATGAACCTATCCATTACAGTAAATGGCTGCCCACTCTCCCCAGTCCCACAAGCTCGCTGCCTCGGGGTAATCCTTGACGCTGATCTCTCCTTCAAACCACATATCCAAGCCTTTTCCACTTCCTGCCGCCTTCAACTCAAAAATATTTCACGGATCCGCACATTCCTAAACCAAGAATCTGCAAAAACCCTAGTCCATGCCCTCATCATCTCCCGCTTCGACTACTGTAACCTCCTGCTCTGTGGCCTCCCCTCGAACACTCTCACACCCCTCCAATCTATTCTAAACTCTGCTGCCCGACTAATCCTCCTGTCCCCCCACTATTCCCCGGCCTCTCCCCTCTGTCAATCCCTTCACTGGCTCCCCATTGCCCAGAGACTCCAGTACAAAACCCTAACCATGACATACAAAGCCATCCACAACCTGTCTCCTCCATACATCTGTGACCTCGTCTCCCGGTACTTACCTACACGCAACCTCCGATCCTCACAAGATCTCCTTCTCTACTCCCCTCTTATCTCCTCTTCCCACAATCGTATACAAGATTTCACTCGCTCATCACCCCTACTCTGGAACTCTCTACCACAACATATCAGACTCTCACCTACCATCGAAACCTTCAAAAAGAACCTGAAGACCTACCTCTTCCGACAAGCCTACAACCTGCAGTAACCACCGATCGACCAAACCACTGCATGACCAGCTCTACCCTCATCTATTGTATCCTCACCCATCCCTTGTAGATTGTGAGCCTTCGCGGGCAGGGTCCTCTCTCCTCCTGTACCAGTTGTGATCTGTATTGTTTAAGATTATTGCACCTGTTTTTATTATGTATACCTCTCCTCACATGTAAAGCGCCATGGAATAAATGGCGTTATAATAATAAATAATAATAATAAATGCAAATCATCAGCCATATTGTGACTGCACGTCTCCTCCATCATCAGTATCTGGTGACCGCCCGTCTCCTCCATCATCAGTATCTGGTGACTGCCCGTCACCTCCATCATCACAATCTGGTGACCGCCCATCGTCTCCATCATCAGTATCTGGTGACCGCCCGTCGTCTCCATCATCAGTATCTGACCGCCCGTCACCTCCATCATCAGTATCTGGTGACTGCCCGTCACTTCTATCATCAGAATCTGGTGACCGTCCGTCACCTCCATCATCAGTATCTGGTGACCGCCCGTCACCACCATCATCAGTATCTGGTGTGTTATGGACCTGGTGGTTAGGAGCACCCGGCACGACCTGATAGTTAAACTCACACAGGACAAGCTCTGGGATGTGGGAGCTCTGCTGACCGCAGGCCCTAATCCTATCACCACAACTAGAAATAGCCGTGGAGCGTTCCTGACTCTCCCTAGACGCCTCTTCACAGCCTAAGAGCTAGCTAGCCCTAGAGAAGAAAATAAAGCCTACCTTGCCTCAGAGAAATTCCCCAAAGGAAAAGGCAGCCCCCCACATATATTGACTGTGAGTAAAGATGAAAGTCACAAACGCAGAAATGAAACAGGTTTCAGCAAAGGGAGGCCAGACTTACTAAACAGACAGAGGATAGGAAAGGTATCTTTGCGGTCAGCACAAAAAACTACAAAAGACCACGCAGAGTGTGCAAAAAGACCTCCGCACCGACTAACGGTGCGGAGATGCCACTCTGCATCCCAGAGCTTCCAGCTAGCAAGACAAAATCATGATAACCAGCTGGACAAGGAAACAACGAACAAATAATAACTATCAGGAACTTAGCTTCTGCTGGAGAAGACAGGTCACCAGAAAGATCCAAGAGCGAACTGAACCAATGCAGGAACATTGACAGCTGGCATGGAGTAACGATCTGAGTGGAGTTAAATAGAGCAGCCAACCAAAGGATAAACCACATCACCTGTGTAAGGAACCTCAGAAGCAGCAGCTTCACTCACAGCCACCAGAGGAAGTCCATGGACAGAACTCGCCGAAGTACCATTCACGACCACAGGAGGGAGTTCGACAACAGAATTCACAACACTGATGACCGCCCGTCTCCTCCATCATCAGTATCTGGTGACTTCCCGTCACCTCCATCATCAGTATCTGGTGACCGCCCGTCTCCTCCATCATCAGTATCTGGTGACCGCCCGTCGCCTCCATCATCAGTATCTGGTGACTGCCCATCACCTCCATCATCAGTATCTGGTGACTGCCCGTCGCCTCCATCTTCAGTATCTGGTGACTGCCCGTCGCATCCATCATCAGTATCTGGTGACTTCCTGTCCCTTCCGTCACAGTTCACTGGCAGGTTATCTTTATCTTCCCCACCACTCACACCAATATGTCATGAACCGGGGTTGTTTGGTTGCCCCTGTTTCTTGTCTGAAGGAGATTTATCTATATCCCACTTCCCAGTTCCGGATTGGAACTTGCAGCTCTCTGGCGCCCCCCTTACCCTCAGGTCAGACCGGGTACTGCATCTGGGATAATTAGTCGCCAGAAAGGCTGCCTGCTATGTATTGGCTCATGGGCACGCTGCAGTTAGGGCGATATAACTACTCCCACTCAGGCGGGAACAATAATTATCAACACCGTCCGTCTCCCAACCGCACAGGATAAATCCACTGCCACCAGCTCCGAATTCTTAATAACAGATCCGGAGCCCACCCAGATTACGTAGTAGCGTAATTCACTTCAGAGGACATGACAGTACGTTATAGAGCTGGGAAAGCCAGTCTTCTCCCTAAACCCCTTATCCCCCCCTCCCTCCTCATTCCAGCATAACTGGTACAGCAACTTTCCAAACTGAATGGGACTCTTGTTCTTGAAAAGGTATGTATATGGGCACCGATCAGGGATAACGAGATAAAAGTTACATATTCCTGATGTCCACCGAAAGAGCTAAACCCAATGAAATGCCGTGATCAGATTTCACCATAAGCGGGTCATGTAGCTACGCCGTGTTTATACTTAAACGAACCCCCCTGACATGGTGAGCATCATGATCCTTGTAACATAGTAACATAGTTAGTAAGGCCGAAAAAAGACATTTGTCCATCCAGTTCAGCCTATATTCCATCATAATAAATCCCCAGATCTACGTCCTTCTACAGAACCTAATTGTATGATACAATATTGTTCTGCTCCAGGAAGACATCCAGGCCTCTCTTGAACCCCTCGACTGAGTTCGCCATCACCACCTCCTCAGGCAAGCAATTCCAGATTCTCACAGATTCTTGTGCCGTTCTTTTTTGAGGTTCATACAACGAGTTATGTAGAGAAATGGTTTGTCATAACTCTAAGAAAGGGGAGGATTCAGCCTCTGACTGAGGTCACTACAGGGGGAGTGCCTTGGTTTTGGGCACGGAGATAAGTGAGGGGGACATCATTGTCACGGATCCCCCATATATGTCCGGGATCCCACCAATCTGTCACGGTTCACGGGGAAGATACCTTTATCATCCCCACCACTCACCAATTTGTCACGAACCGGTGTTGTTTGGTTGCCCCTGGTTCCTTCTGAAGGGGATTTATCTATATCCCACTTCCAGTTCTGGTTTGGAACTTGCAGCTCTCTGGCGCCCCCCTTAACCTCAGGTCAGTCAGGATACTGCACCTAGGGTAAATAGTCGCCTGAAAGGCTGCCTGCTATCTACTGGTTATTGGACACGCTGCAGCGAGGGCAATATAACTACTCCCACACAGGCGGAAAATATAATTATCAATGCTGCCGGTCACTGCAAAGACGCCCAAGTGCACAGGACAAAGTATGCTGCCACCAGCTCCGATTTTCCCAGTATTAACGGGTCCGGAGCCAACCCAAATCAGCGTAATTCACTTAAAAGGACGTGACAGTTCGTTATAGAGCATGGAGAGACAAGCTAGTAGTTTCATATTTTACTCCAAAAAAAAGGTACGCAGTATTTACAAAGTATAAAACGAAAATTATAAAGGAGACAATATCATATGTACAATACAATTACAAATAAAATGGGATTAAAATTGGAAAGAACACTTACAGTTCAGTATGTCATTGTAGCATCTTGACTTGCCGTGTGCTGGGGGGAAGGGTGAGCATATATCCAGATGCATAGCACCCCTCTGTATAGTAGTTAGAGCCCAGACAAAAGTACTGCAAGAATACTGTCTCACTAAGTTATTTCCTAGCCTAAAAGCAAAGCCCTCCCCCTGTGGTGATCTCACTTAGAGGCTGGATACTCTGTCTTAGCAGTATGAAAAGTATTTGATGCCTAGCTGTCTGTATGAATCTTGTATACGAAATACACCAGGATCACGTGGTGCACTACGTCGGGGCGATTCTTTTAAGGGTAAACACGGAGCAATTATCTGAGCCACTTACGGAGAAATCCATGCTTTGCACTCAATGTGTTTAGCTGTTAGCGCTTTCAGTACGTGATAGATCTATCGATGGACATCAGGAATATATAACTCTTATATCCCTAGCCCAGATCAGTGCCAATACATATCCCTTTAATAGAACAAAGAGATACATGCAGTTTGGAAGTGGCTATACCAGTTTTGGCTGGTATTGGTTGGGAGAAGGGAATGGAGAGTGTAGGGAGACTGGTATTTGCAGCGTAAAGCCATAAAAATTCTTCAGTGATTTTAGTGAGGGTTTTTAATTAGATAGCAGGCAGAGTGAGAAGAGGGGGGGTCGGAATGGCCCACAGCCTGTCTGTGCTCAGCTTTAAGGGACGTAGCAGAGCTCAGTGTGCGTTATCATAGACAGTCAAATACCTCATCTTCCTGACACCTCCCCCTTTTGGACTGCGCTATGGAGGCAGGACCTCTCGGTACTCCTCCATGTGCATCTGGGCAGGTTCGCCCCACCTGCATTGCCATGCTCCCTGCCCGTTTTGTGTTTGATTGTAAAGTCGTACTGCTGGAGGGCAAGGCTCCAGCATAGCAACCTTCCATTGGTTCCACACATGGCTTGTAGCCAGCGCAGAGGGTGGTGGTCCGTCAGAAAAGTGAAGGTGCGCCCTTACAGGTAGGGCTGCAAACGTTGCACGGCCCAGACTATGGCCAGGCACTCCTTCTCGATGGTGGAATAGGCCACTTCCCTCGGCAGAAGCTTCCGGCTCAGGTACAACACGGGGTGCTCATGGTTCCCTGAGTTGACCTGGCTGAGCACAGCACCGAGGCCAAACTCGCTGGTGTCGGTCTGCACCAAGAACGGTCAACTGCTTTCAACACAGGAGCATTGCGTAGGGCTGTTTTCAATGCCTGGAAGGCCCCCTCACAGCCGTCGGTCCAGTCGACTATTTGGGGTAGCTTCTTCCTGGTCAGGTTCGTCAAGGGTTTTGCCAGGCTACTATAGTTCTGTACGAAGTACTTATAGTACCCTGCAGTTCCCAGGAAGGACATCACCTATTTCTTGGGGGTGGGCCAGGACACGATCGCGTCCACTTTCCCAGGCTCTGGCTTTATGGACTTCCCACCTACCCGGTGCCCCAGGTAGCGGACCTCTTTCATGCACATCTGGCACTTTCCCGGCTTGATGGTCAGACCGACTTGGTGAATTCGCCTGAGCACCTCCTGAAGATGCTGCAGGTGTTCATCCCAGAAGGAACTGAAGATGGCAATGTCATCCAGGAACGCCACCGCGTACATTTCCAGTCCCTGAAGCAGGAGGTTGACCATCCGCTGGAAAGTGGCAGGGGCATTCTTCATGCCGAAGGGCATGACTGTGGACTCTTACAGTCTGAAGGGTGTGATACAGGTGGACTTTTCCTGCACCTCGGGGGTCAGGGGAATCTGCCAGTATCCTCGACTCAGATTCATTATGGTCAGATATTTGGCGCCAACTAACCGCTCCAGCAGCTCCTCGATGCGTGACATTGGGTGCGCGTCAGAGGCTGTGATGGCGTTGAGCCCCCTGTAGTCTACGCAGAACCGGGCATTCCGATCCTTCTTTGGCACGAGAACTATAGGTGAGGTCCGCGCACTCTTTGACCTTGAATCACCCCCAGCTGTAACATCTCATCAATCTCCTGGCGCATAACCTGCCGCACCTTGTCGGAGATCCGATACGGTGTTTGCCGTAATGCGGCATGATTCCCGGTGTCCACCTCGTGGATCGCTAACACAGTCCTTCCAGGTCGGTTGGAGAACATGGCCCAGAAGGGTTCCAGTGTGGTCCGCAACTGTGACCGCTCGGGTTCGGTTAACAAGGCGCATACCTCCACGTCCTCAATGGACCCACCGGCCTTGGCTTGGTCCAGCGTGTCCAGGAGGGGGTCTTGCTCAATGTCTTCGGGTAAGCTGCAGACCTTTAGAACATAGGCTTCACGTTCGTGATAAGCCTTCATCTTGTTGACGTGAAAGGCCTTTCGCCTACCCCGAGCGTGGTCAAGAGTGACCACATAGGTGACTGGGTTGAGCTGTTGGTGGACGATGTACGGGCCTTCCCAGGCTGCCTGAAGCTTATCATTTGGTACGGGGACCAGCATCCACACCTTTTGACCAATCTGGTAGGTCCGCTCCCGGGCAGTCTGGTCGTGTAGTGCTTCTGCTGAGTGTACCAGCAGGGCAAAACAAAGGCTCAATTGGTCACAGAACTGGTGCAAATTGAAGCGCACCAAGCCCGGCTTCAGAGCTCAGCGGATGCAGAAGCCAGCACCAGCGCAGGTGGGGCTGTTGCTGAGGTCCAACCGCTGAATGCTGGCCCTACTTGCAACCAGGGGACCGTGGACCCCCGCCTGCAGCTGGCTCTGCAACACTGCTCCGCAGATGACACAGAGAGACGTCTGCAGATGGTCCTACAATTCCAAGTGGCTGAGAGAGCTGAGTGAGAAGCCCAGCGAAACCATGAACTGCGCCATCTCACCGCTTCTGCTCGTCACTTGTACACAGATTATGAAGGATCTCTGCAGGTGGTTTTGTTCCATGGAGATTACACGGTGGTGGTCTGCAGCTGTTGTAGAACTACAACTCCCATCAAGCTGTAACATAGTAACATAGTAACATAGTTAGTAAGGCCGAAAAAAGACATTTGTCCATCCAGTTCAGCCTATATTCCATCATAATAAATACCCAGATCTACGTCCTTCTACAGAACCTAATAATTGTATGATACAATATTGTTCTGCTCCAGGAAGACATCCAGGCCTCTCTTGAACCCCTCGACTGAGTTCGCCATCACCACCTCCTCAGGCAAGCAATTCCAGATTCTCACTGCCCTAACAGTAAAGAATCCTTTTCTATGTTGGTGGAAAAACCTTCTCTCCTCCAGACGCAAAGAATGCCCCCTTGTGCCCGTCACCTTCCTTGGTATAAACAGATCCTCAGCGAGATATTTGTATTGTCCCCTTATATACTTATACATGGTTATTAGATCGCCCCTCAGTCGTCTTTTTTCTAGACTAAATAATCCTAATTTCGCTAATCTATCTGGGTATTGTAGTTCTCCCATCCCCTTTATTAATTTTGTTGCCCTCCTTTGTACTCTCTCTAGTTCCATTATATCCTTCCTGAGCACCGATGCCCAAAACTGGACACAGTACTCCATGTGCGGTCTAACTAGGGATTTGTACAGAGGCAGTATAATGCTCTCATCATGTGTATCCAGACCTCTTTTAATGCACCCCATGATCCTGTTTGCCTTGGCAGCTGCTGCCTGGCACTGGCTGCTCCAGGTAAGTTTATCATTAACTAGGATCCCCAAGTCCTTCTCCCTGTCAGATTTACCCAGTGGTTTCCCGTTCAGTGTGTAATGGTGACATTGATTCCCTCTTCCCATGTGTATAACCTTACATTTATCATTGTTAAACCTCATCTGCCACCTTTCAGCCCAAGTTTCCAACTTATCCAGATCCATCTGTAGCAGAATACTATCTTCTCTTGTATTAACTGCTTTACATAGTTTTGTATCATCTGCAAATATCGATATTTTACTGTGTAAACCTTCTACCAGATCATTAATGAATATGTTGAAGAGAACAGGTCCCAATACTGACCCCTGCGGTACCCCACTGGTCACAGCGACCCAGTTAGAGACTATACCATTTATAACCACCCTCTGCTTTCTATCACTAAGCCAGTTACTAACCCATTTACACACATTTTCCCCCAGACCAAGCATTCTCATTTTGTGTAGTTGCTGTAGTCATGTAGTCTGCTGTAGTCATGCTATGTTCCCAGGAGTGTTGTTCCTGCTCTCCCTCCTTCTTCCTCTATGGGGCAGCCTTGGTCTTATACTCGTTCTTGCCATTACCAGTCTCCACCCATAGCTGGCAGCAGAGAGACATCAGTGGTGGTCGGGTGCTATGAGGACATATGGCCTTCATTGGGTGGTATGATAATTATCTCCAGCCCCCCACAATGGCAGACCACCTCACCCACTTCCTCCCCAGTTGTGACTCTTCCCCCCTGCCGGGCCCTTGTCACATAGCCTGAGCTCCACTGATCCCATTGTTAGGGCCCCATTGATGGGGGAGACTGCGGCTCCTATAATAGACTGATGCGGTGACTTATTACATTATTACGTGTCGGCGCAGGAATATAATGCGGAGTAGTGGGGAGATCAGTGTGCGGGAGAGAGGAACCCTGCGGAACCAGTATACAGAACCAGTATACATCCATATCTGTACCAATATGACCAGTGTGACCGTAGTGATCATAGTGTATATACAGCAGCGCCCATACAGTGTATATACAGCAGCGCCCATACAGTGTATATACAGCAGTGCCCATACAGTATATATATACAGCAGTGCCCATACAGTGTATATACAGCAGTGCCCATACAGTATATATATACAGCAGTGCCCATACAGTGTATATACAGCAGCGCCCATACAGTATATATATACAGCAGTGCCCATACAGTATATACAGCAGTGCCCATACAGTGTACATAAATCAGTGCCCATACAGTGTATATACAGCAGTGCCCATACAGTATATATACAGTGGGGCAAAAAAGTATTTAGTCAGTCAGCAATAGTGCAAGTTCCACCACTTAAAAAGATGAGAGGCGTCTGTAATTTACATCATAGGTAGACCTCAACTATGGGAGACAAACTGAGAAAAAAAAAATCCAGAAAATCACATTGTCTGTTTTTTTAACATTTTATTTGCATATTATGGTGGAAAATAAGTATTTGGTCAGAAACAAACAATCAAGATTTCTGGCTCTTACAGACCTGTAACTTCTTCTTTAAGAGTCTCCTCTTTCCTCCACTCATTATCTGTAGTAATGGCACCTGTTTAAACTTGTTATCAGTATAAAAAGACACCTGTGCACACCCTCAAACAGTCTGACTCCAAACTCCACTACGGTGAAGACCAAAGAGCTGTCAAAGGACACCAGAAACAAAATTGTAGCCCTGCACCAGGCTGGGAAGACTGAATCTGCAATAGCCAACCAGCTTGGAGTGAAGAAATCAACAGTGGGAGCAATAATTAGAAAATGGAAGACATACAAGACCACTGATAATCTCCCTCGATCTGGGGCTCCACGCAAAATCCCACCCCGTGGGGTCAGAATGATCACAAGAACGGTGAGCAAAAATCCCAGAACCACGCGGGGGGACCTAGTGAATGAACTGCAGAGAGCTGGGACCAATGTAACAAGGCCTATCATAAGTAACACACTACGCCACGATGGACTCAGATCCTGCAGTGCCAGACGTGTCCCACTGCTTAAGCCAGTACATGTCCGGGCCCGTCTGAAGTTTGCTAGAGAGCATTTGGATGATCCAGAGGAGTTTTGGGAGAATGTCCTATGGTCTGATGAAACCAAACTGGAACTGTTTGGTAGAAACACAACTTGTCGTTTTTGGAGGAAAAAGAATACTGAGTTGCATCCATCAAACACCATACCTACTGTAAAGCATGGTGGTGGTTTGCAAACTCGGCTTTGGGAAAATGGCCGCCGCGATCTCTAATGCGCACGCGCGGCATCCCGCGGCCATTTTCCTGAAGCCCCGTGCAGCAGAGCACTCGATCTGCGCACGCGCGGCCCCAGGAAGATGGCCGCCCCCACCGATGCAAGGGATTACAGCGCAGATCGCGCGCTGCTTGTTCACCACTACGCCACTACGCCACCAACGTAAAGCTGAGGAAGAACCACCGATGTCACCACGCCCTCCCGACCTGACCAGCCTGATTGACAGGCGAAAACGGCGACTTTGGTAAGTTATTTCTCAGCATACATGGGGAATTGGGGTACACTACATACACTATAGGAACACACAGCGCAGGCCCTATTTAACAGTATTTATAGCTCAATCTCAAAAAACGGGGTGACAGGTTCCCTTTAAGAAAACAGACAATGTGATTTTCTGGATTTTTTTTTCTCAGTTTGTCTCCCAGAGTTGAGGTCTACCTATGATGTAAATTACAGACGCCTCTCATCTTTTTAAGTGGTGGAACTTGCACTATTGCTGACTGACTAAATACTTTTTTTGCCCCACTGTATATACAGCAGCGCCCATACAGTGTATATACAGCAGCGCGCATACAGTATATATATACAGCAGTGCCCATACAGTATATATATACAGCAGTGCCCATACAGTATATATACAGCAGTGCCCATACAGTGTATATACAGCAGCGCCCATACAGTATATATATACAGCAGTGCCCATACAGTATACATACAGCAGCGCCCATACAGTATATATATACAGCAGTGCCCATACAGTATATATACAGCAGTGCCCATACAGTGTATATACAGCAGTGCCCATACAGTGTATATACAGCAGCGCCCATACAGTATACATACAGCAGTGCCCATACAGTATATATACAGCAGTGCCCATACAGTATATATATATACAGCAGTGCCCATACAGTATACATACAGCAGCGCCCATACAGTATATATATACAGCAGTGCCCATACAGTATATATACAGCAGTGCCCATACAGTGTATATACAGCAGCGCCCATACAGTATATATATACAGCAGTGCCCATACAGTATACATACAGCAGCGCCCATACAGTATATATATACAGCAGTGCCCATACAGTATATATACAGCAGTGCCCATACAGTGTATATACAGCAGTGCCCATACAGTGTATATACAGCAGCGCCCATACAGTATACATACAGCAGTGCCCATACAGTATATATACAGCAGTGCCCATACAGTATATATATATACAGCAGTGCCCATACAGTATACATACAGCAGCGCCCATACAGTATATATATACAGCAGTGCCCATACAGTATATATACAGCAGTGCCCATACAGTGTATATACAGCAGCGCCCATACAGTATATATATACAGCAGTGCCCATACAGTATACATACAGCAGCGCCCATACAGTATATATATACAGCAGTGCCCATACAGTATATATACAGCAGTGCCCATACAGTGTATATACAGCAGCGCCCATACAGTGTATATACAGCAGTGCCCATACAGTGTATATACAGCAGCGCCCGTACAGTATATATATACAGCAGCGCCCATACAGTGTATATACAGCAGCGCCCATACAGTGTATATATACAGCAGTGCCCATACAGTGTATATACAGCAGCGCCCATACAGTATATACACAGAAGCGCCGATACAGTGTATATACAGCAGCGCCCATACAGTGTATATACAGCAGTGCCCATACAGTGTATATACAGCAGCGCCCATACAGTATATATATACAGCAGTGCCCATACAGTATATATATATACAGCAGTGCCCATACAGTGTATATACAGCAGTGCCCATACAGTATATATACAGCAGTGCCCATACAGTATATATATATACAGCAGTGCCCATACAGTATACATACAGCAGCGCCCATACAGTATATATATACAGCAGTGCCCATACAGTATATATACAGCAGTGCCCATACAGTGTATATACAGCAGCGCCCATACAGTATATATATACAGCAGTGCCCATACAGTATACATACAGCAGCGCCCATACAGTATATATATACAGCAGTGCCCATACAGTATATATACAGCAGTGCCCATACAGTGTATATACAGCAGTGCCCATACAGTGTATATACAGCAGCGCCCATACAGTATACATACAGCAGTGCCCATACAGTATATATACAGCAGTGCCCATACAGTATATATATATACAGCAGTGCCCATACAGTATACATACAGCAGCGCCCATACAGTATATATATACAGCAGTGCCCATACAGTATATATACAGCAGTGCCCATACAGTGTATATACAGCAGCGCCCATACAGTATATATATACAGCAGTGCCCATACAGTATACATACAGCAGCGCCCATACAGTATATATATACAGCAGTGCCCATACAGTATATATACAGCAGTGCCCATACAGTGTATATACAGCAGCGCCCATACAGTGTATATACAGCAGTGCCCATACAGTGTATATACAGCAGCGCCCATACAGTATACATACAGCAGCGCCCATACAGTATATATATACAGCAGTGCCCATACAGTATACATACAGCAGCGCCCATACAGTATATATATATACAGCAGTGCCCATACAGTATACATACAGCAGCGCCCATACAGTATATATACAGCAGTGCCCATACAGTGTATATACAGCAGTGCCCATACAGTGTATATACAGCAGTGCCCATACAGTATATATATACAGCAGTGCCCATACAGTGTATATATACAGCAGTGCCCATACAGTGTATATACAGCAGTGCCCATACAGTATATATACAGCAGTGCCCATACAGTGTATATACAGCAGTGCCCATACAGTATATATACAGCAGTGTCCATACAGTATACATACAGAAGCGCCCATACAGTATATATACTTTAATGGTACAATCTCTGCTTGCTGTCATCTGCTGCTTATCATCCTGCAACATTTACTTTAATGGTATATAACAGTGCCTGCTGAATGTTTGCTACATTCATTTGTTGCATTGTATTCATTACTTACTGCTGTACATCCATGCTGGGGGTCACAGGAGATACTATAGGGTGCAAGGTGTTACAGCATATGGTTGTAGCCAGGCTCAGTGCCTTTGATCATGTAACCTCCCCCGGGGTGTTGGCCAATTGCTAATTTATACCAAATCAGCTCCCACAATCCCTCTCACCTGATCCTCTACTTAGTCCTATAAATTTAGTAGCATTCTAGGGGGGCACGCGTGCGGGTCAGGCATGTGAGGGGCACGCGTGCGGGTCAGGCACGCATCTCCCAGCAGCAAAGTATCACGGCTGCTAAGTATCAGGAAGTGCAGTTATTTCAATGGCAGTTGAGCTGGACCCCCACAGCTCATACCTCCCACTACTACCCCCTCCTATCGCTCCCTATCTAATATGAACTACCACAATCTTTCCAACATAAAACCCGTACCCCTGGCGTCCACCCCCCTGCTCCCTCTCTCTGGAGCACTCTGGAATGCCCACTCAATCTGCAATAAGCTTCATGTGATTCATGACCTTTTTCTCTCTCGCAATCTTGCCTTCCTCAGCCTCACAGAAACATGGCTAACACCCTCTGACACCGTCTCCCCTGCTGCGCTGTGTTACGGCCACCTCCACACCCTTCGCCCCGGCAACAAACATGGTGGAGTAGTGGGTCTTCTCCTTTCTTCAAACTGCACCTTTAACCCAATCCCACCTCTACCCTCCCTTATCCTCCCTTCTTTTGAAGTCCACTCTGTCTGCATCTACTCTCCCTCCAACCTCCAAGTGGCCGTCATATACCGACCTCCGGACCTGGCCACTGCCTTTATTGACCAATTCTCCACCTGGCTTCTTCACTTTCTCTCTGCTGACATTCCCACCATCATCATGGGTGACTTCAACATCCCCATCGATACTCTTCAGTCAACAGCCTCCAAACTTCTGTCCCTTACTTCATCTTTTGGACTTACTCAGTGGTCCTCCTCAGCCACCCACACAGACGGCCATACACTAGACCTGGTCTTCACCCGTCTCTGCTCTCTATCTTACTTCACCACCTCCCCTGTCCCTCTATCCGACCACCATCTGCTCACTGTCCAGCAACATGCACACCCCCGCAGAAACCTTGCACACCTAGACACCCACATGCTCTCTAACTCTATCCTACACTGGCATCCATGTCCTCACTCCACGACACAGACAGTGCCACTGCTTTCTACAATGCCACTCTCACATCAGCTATTAACACGGTTGCCCCTCTTGTTCATGGCAGAGTGCGACGTATCAATAGACAACCCTGGCACAATAACACCACTAAAAAGCTCCAGCAAGTGTCCAGGGTTGCAGAACGGTGTTGGAAGAAAACACATTCGCAAGATGACTTCACTGCATTCAAATAGGCAACACTCGCTTTTAAATCTGCTTTCACCTCTGCTAAACAGGCCTACTTCACAACCCTCATATTCTCCCTATCCTACAACCCCAATCAGTTATTCAAAACCTTTAACTCCCTCCTCCGCCCCCCACCGCCCCCTCCAACCTCACTCATCTCTGCTGAGGACTTTGCCACACACTTTAAAAATAAGATCGACCAAACAAGACAACATTGTTCAACCACCACAACCCTTTGTATACCAGACCAATGACCAAACCCCATAACTTCCCTCTCCAACATCACTGAAGGGGGGCTTAATTGTCTCCTCTCCAAATCGCACCTTACCACCTGCACGCTCGACCCCATCCCATCCCACCTCCTCCCCAACCTCACCACCACCCCCCATCCCTAACCCACCTCTTCAACCTATCACTAACTTCTGGCACCTTTCCTTCTGCTTTCAAACATGCCAAAATCATGCCTATCCTTAAAAAAACAACCCTTGATCCAACTGCTAAGTCCAGCTATCGCCCAATATCGCTGCTCCCATTCGCTTCCAAACTCCTGGAGCAGCACGTCCACGGTGAACTTTCCTCCCACCTCTCATCTAACTTGCTCTTTGACAATCTACAATCTGGTTTCCGCCCCCATCACTCAACTGAGAAGCCCTGACCAAAATTACTAATGACCTACTTACAGCCAAAGCTAACGGACATTACTCTGTACTCCTCCTTCTAGACCTGTCCTCTGCTTTCGACACAGTTGACCACTGCCTCCTACTACAGATCCTCTCCTCCTTTGGCATCAAAGACCTCGCCCTATCCTGGATCTCCTCATACCTTTCTAACCGCACATTTAGCATCTCACACTCCCACACTACCTCCTCATCCCACCCTCTCTCTGTTGGAGTTCCCTCAAGGCTCTGTTCTATGACCCCTTCTCTTCTCAATCTATACACTTGGCCTGGGACAACTCATAAAGTCCCATGGATTCCAGTACCTCCTTTATGCTGATGACACTCAGATCTACCTGTCTGGCCCAGTCGTCACCTCTCTGCTGTCCAGAATCCCGGAGTGTCTATCAGCCATATCCTCCTTCTCCTCTCGCTTCCTCAAGCTCTATGTGGACAAATATGAACTCATCATCTTTCCTCCATCTCACAGATCTTCCTTACCTGACCTTTCTACCACTATTAATGACATCACGCTTTCCCCTGTACCGGAAGTCCGCTGCCTCGGAGTAACCCTTGTCCTTCAAACCACACATCCAAGCTCTTTCCTCCTCCTGTCGCCTTCAACTCAAAAATATCTCCAGAATCCATCCTTTCCTCAACCATCAATCTACTAAAATGCTTGTGCATACCCTCATCATCTCTCGCCTTGACTACTGCAACATCCTTTTCTGTGTCCTCCCTGCTAAAACCCTTGCACCTCTCCAGTCCATCCTTAATTCTGCTGCCCGACTAATTCATCTCTCTCCTTACTACTCCTCTGCTTCCCCCCTCTGCAAATCTCTTCACTGGCTCCTATTCTCTCAGCATATCCAGTTCAGATTACTAATACTGACCTAGAAAGCCATCCACAACCTGTCTCCTCCATATATCTCTGAACTAATCTCCCAATATCTTCCCTCACGTAATCTCTGGTCCTCCCAAGACCTACTTCTCTCCTCCACACTTATTCGCTCCTCACCCAACCTCCTCCAAGACTTCTCCCGAATATCCCCCATCCTCTGGAATTCTCTGTCCCAACACATCCGACTATCAACCACATGAAAACCTGAAAACCCACCTCTTCAGGAAAGCCTACAGCCTGCACTGACCCGCTGCCTCCTCACCACTACCGAAGCTACCGCCTCACCAACACCGGAGCTCCTGCAACCCTCAACCTACTGTCTCCTTACCCACCATCCTGTAGAATGTAAGCCCGCAAGTGATATCTGTAACTTGTATGTAACCCCTTCTCATGTAAGGCACCATGGAATCAATGGTGCTATATAAATAAATAATACTAATACATATATACAGTACAGACCAAAAGTTTGGACACACCTTCTCATTTAAAGATTTTTTTGTATTTTCATGACTATGACTTAAAGTAATGATGGCCACTCGTTTTTCTGTACTTAGCTGCTTTTTTCTTGCCATAATACAAATTCTAACAGTCTATTCAGTAGGACTATCAGCTGTGTATCCACCAGACTTCTGCACAACACAACTGATGGTCCCAACCCTATTTATAAGGCAAGAAATCCCACTTATTACACCTGACAGGGCACACCTGTGAAGTGAAAACCATTTCCGGTGACTACCTCTTGAAGCTCATCAAGAGAATGCCAAGAGTGTGCAAAGCAGTCATCAAAGCAAAAGGTGGCTACTTTGAAGAACCTAGAATATAAGACATATTTTCAGTTGTTTCACACTTTTTTTTTAAGTATATAATTCCACATGTGTTAATTCATAGTTTTGATGCCTTCAGTGTGAATTTACAATTTTCATAGTCATGAAAATACAGAAAAATCTTTAAATGAGGTGTGTCTGTATATATATACAGCAGTGCCCATACAGTGTATATACAGCTGTGCCCATACAGTGTATATACAGCAGTGCCCATACAGTGTATATACAGCAGTTCCAGCCACAGCTCACTCTGACTTTCTGTAGAACTACAGGAGATCCCCCACACAATGTTTATGGGTTTACGGACCCCACACAATGCCCCATTGATAATGAAGTGGTCATTTCTGACTCCTTTACATCAGACAGCAGCCCCCAGTGGAGAATGAGGGTCAGCTGAGCCCCCTGTTCTCACACTGCCTGGCGACAGCCCACCTGCCCCTTACTGAACCGTGTCTGGCCTCAGACCACACCGCTGCCACTGGTTATTCGCTATCTAGTCAATCATCCTAATCACCATTGCATCCACCTCCTGGGATGAGACCCCATCCACAGCTGGGAATCCCACCAGAGCTTCCTGTGGAAGCAGGACACGGCCGGACCATGAATGAGTCCAGGGAAAGGAAGGAGAATGTGGGGACGGTCGTGACCTCCGCGCCAATGGTTAATGAGAATGTGAACTCCAGCTGAGGCTTCACCCCGGGGTGGGGGTTTGATATCAGGGGGATCCCAGTCCTACACCGAAACATAAAGGGGTGAAGGCGGCCCATGTATCTAGAAACTGTGACTCCGGTGCACCTGTGGGCTTCACAAGAGGGCGCAGGAGAAACAGTTGTCAGCAGCACTTTATGGAGCTGGTGGTTATGCAATAATGGTGGGGAATGTCCTCCTGAGGAATCACCGAGTCTAGAACCTGCGAGCCACATAAAAAGGGCCAGTGAGGCGGCATTTACAGTGTCCCCACATCACTACACCGAGTGTCGGTCGTGTCACGGGGTGAAGTCGGTCGTCCGAGGCCAAGACAAGGTTGTGAACGATGTCCGTGACGTGCACCTGCCTCTGTCCGTTGATCCCCAGGCTACACAGTGCAGCTCCACCTGGCTGATGACAACAGCTGCACCAAATGTGAGTCCCCCCACAGACAGGACGTGGAGGACATATGGCCGGGATTAGCACGTCGTCCAGACAAAGGGCCTGACCCTCCATAAAGGAGAAATCCACCAAAACCCCTTCTCCAATATTAACGTGTGCTGCGCAACGTAGTCTCCGGCCGACGACCCCTAAAATCAGAAATATCGTCATACTCTGCTTTTCACAGTCATATTGATTGGGTGAGAACCAATGTGGCCGCCATGATCAGTCACTGGGGTGTGGCCCCCTTTCCTAGCTGATCGGGGGCTGAGGGATGTATGACCCACACTAGTTCTGTGAGGTAAAAGTAACATCTTCAGGGCTTCATTTTCAGAAACTATTCCGTCACAAAGCCCCGAAGCAAAGACAAGGTGGAGATCAACAGGAAACCTGGTCCTGCTCTCACCGCAGCTGGTTACCCAGTCACACCCGGCAACGCAGCGTAATATCACCCACTGCAGGCTGTCAGAGGACAGAGGCGGACGGTCGGGAACCTCGACCACATCTATAGCAGTATTTATAATATGATGAGGGGATCGGGGGTCATGCCTCCTCAGATAACACAGACCACCAAACTTTAATACATTTTTGAAGAGCTGTTCCAACCATGGACATCTGGTCAGTGGTGGTCTCGATTTCTGGGATGACCACCAATTTTGATAACCGTGGGAATAAAAAGTTACAGGCCCGAAGCCTGAGGCTGCACTACTGAGACATTACGGTGACTTTCCATTTCCTATCAGTTGCAGTGTTGTCATGGAGACCTCATTTTTCAAAACGTTTTAAAAGAAAAAAAAACGTTTTTGTTGCCCATAGTAACCGTCAATCTTCTTTTTTTACGGTAACTGCCCATAGCAACCGATCAATGCCATCTTCTTTTTTACGGTAACAGTTCTGGTAAAATAAAAGCTGTGCTGTGATTGGTTGGTGTTGGCTGCAACGACAGATTTCAGACAGTTTTGATGACTCTGCGCCCGTGTATGGATGATGATCACTACCTACATCAATGTGTACACCCGGCCGCCTGCCCCATGTATATGTCCCTAGTTAGACCGCACATGGAGTACTGTGTCCAGTTTTGGGCACCGGTGCTCATGAAGGATATAATGGAACTAGAGAGAGTACAAAGGAGGGCAACAAAATTAATAAAGGGGATGGGAGAACTACAATACCCAGATAGATTAGCGAAATTAGGATTATTTAGTCTAGAAAAAAGACGACTGAGGGGCGATCTAATAACCATGTATAAGTATATAAGGGGACAATACAAATATCTCGCTGAGGATCTGTTTATACCAAGGAAGGTGACGGGCACAAGGGGGCATTCTTTGCATCTGGAGGAGAGAAGGTTTTTCCACCAACATAGAAGAGGATTCTTTACTGTTAGGGCAGTGAGAATCTGGAATTGCTTGCCTGAGGAGGTGGTGATGGCGAACTCAGTCGAGGGGTTCAAGAGAGGCCTGGATGTCTTCCTGGAGCAGAACAATATTGTATCATACAATTATTAGGTTCTGTAGAAGGACGTAGATCTGGGGATTTATTATGATGGAATATAGGCTGAACTGGATGGACAAATGTCTTTTTTCGGCCTTACTAACTATGTTACTATGTTACTATGTTATATAGATGGGACCTCTGGGAGATACTTACACCACAGGGAGCTCATTGCTCTGCAGTGTGCCTGCATACACATGAAATTCCCAAGTCCCCCATCATCCCCCAGGCCCTGGCTTTTAGCCTTATCTCTCCCTGGACTGTCACTATCAATAGATAAATAAATCCTGTCCTATAATTGGCACTTAAGGAACTCATTGAGGACCTGTAAAATGAGGCTGATGGGACTGATATCTGCCCAGAAAGGAAGCTCCATTCACACCACCGTCAATAATGGCTGACGGATTACAGCCGCCATATTGTCAGCCAGGACAATGGAGACAGCACTGCGGGATGATTGTATCAGAAGAGCTATCAGAGGGTCCAACCTTCTCAGAGGATGTTTCTGCTGATGCCCAGGAGGAATGTACCTCCATAATGAGATTAACAGAAAGGATCTCATAACTGACCCCCTGTTTGTCAATGACTGGTGCTCGAGACTAATAATTCCCCACGTTCAATGTGAACCGTTACGTGCTACGGAACCACTAAGCACCCAGAATATGTTGTGCAGTTATATGTATGTATAATAGGTTCCATGTGAGATGCATGTCCCTAATGCATCAGCCCACAGGCTGCGCCCCTGGGCAGAGGGGACACGATATTCCCCTTTTGTCCTCCCCCCACCTTTGTAATTCCCACAGTAAATATCGGCAGTCTCCGGCCACCTGCGGCTATTGTAATGTATGTCTGGCCTGCCGCTTTTCTATTGGCCTGCCCTCTGTATCTGTGTGATATATTCTGTGTCCTGTGAGTAAAGTGTTGTCAGACTGGAAATACCTGGAGAAGCAGTGATCATTTATATGCGCCCATGTAATGAAGGAATTACAGCCAGCGTCCTTCAGTCAGACTCCAGCCAAAGCAGAGTGGACCTCCTGAAACACGGGGTGGTACTGAAAGAGGTACCCCAGCTTGGTAGACCCCGTTATATGAACGATCATAAAATATAGAAAAGCATGATATAAAAGGTCAAACATATGTCTTTATTAGATGAAGTGATTCTAATCATTTGACCCTATGACAACACTTCCTGACGGAGTGCCACACTTGTTCAGCCTTATTATAGGTTCGGACTTTGTCACAATTCTCATTCATGTTCATATGATTACTGGGGGGAAGGGGAAGGGGTTTATGTGAATAATAATGGGTCTTTGCATATACAATTTCTATTATATTGGGGGGGACACAATATATTTAGACATTTTTGGCTTATCCCAGGCATGAGATGCTTTGTTGTGCCCGACAGATCCATTGTTCCAGACATGAAGCACAGTGCACCCACACTGCAGGAGGAGACCTCCACTCCAGAGATAATCCTGTAATATATTAATGAGTCCACACCCAGTTACTGTAAGAAAATCTTACGGGAAACACGTCCAGGGCAAGCGCAACGTGACTGGTCCTTATCAGATGTAACTCATTCTTTACATATTATGTCCCAGCTCAATTTACAGATGCAGGTATACTAAGAAGTGATACGGGACTATATGGGTGTCAGATTATTAAATATTCTGGATTATTATATATGAAGAGTGATCATCCTGCACCCAAGGACATACCGGTTATCACCACAAGCAAAATGGCAGGCACGGTACCGCATAGGGAACGTGCCTCGGACTGCGGAGCCCCTTATGGAAGAAGCTAATAGGAAACACCGTGCAGTGCCTACTCCCCCCCTCACACTACTCCCCTAGGTGATGCACTAATTGGGACGCCCAGCTGACCAACGGGAAGAGAGAGGAAGGGGCGTCTGGCCACACCCACAAGGGTTAAATCCAGGTTCCGGGGTCAGTTCCTTCCTCTTTCTCCCCGGCTAATGTTTTTGTGACGTTTAAAAAATGTTTTTAATACTTGAACTTTAAAGCTGACGATAATAATACTGTTAATTTTAAGTCACAGCGGAAGTGGAGGGAGGGGCGAAGCTTCGTAGCCGCTCACTGGTTGGCCGCCTGTCGGTCGCAAACTGGGCCCACGGCTGTGAGCCCGTTGCGAAATGTAATTTGCCCTTCCCTGCTTATCAAATAAACTGTGACCGTCTAGTTCAACCCATCCGAGCCTGTTCGTGTTGTCTTTTTGGGATTGGTGGTAGGGGGGAAGGCACTATTTACGACACACGGGTCTCCGCAGTCTGGTTAAGTCTGCTTCATTTTACAAATTAGGGGTATTGTCTGCACCCATTACGGTCCCACAATATTATATAATGTAGCAGTCACAAGCTGTCATTTTGCAGTTATTTCGATGGGACCTTCAAAACTTATATACCATAATCATTGAATCATCCATATATGTTTCTCTCAATATTTGCTTCATCTATTTATACAGAGAAGGAACACAACCTAAAATTCCTAAAAGTGTTGGGGTACATTAATCTATATACAAACCCTTATGCATCTAATTGATCTAACAGAGGCCCTCTGTAGATATGAGTGACTGTTATAATTAATAATCCCTCAACAACAAGGCTTCTAATAAGTCTGCTGGAAATCAATACGGCGCATCTGTGCTAATATAGAGGGCTCAAAATCAACATCTTCACATCAATACATGGGCACAGACATACGAGTGACAACATTTAAGTGCTGAGAGGCTAGGACTGATCAGCAGGCAGCATAACACACAAAATTATTAGATACACAGCCCTGCAGACCGTATCACACATAAAAGGATTAGGTACAGACCCCAGCAGACAGTATCACACAGGGTGGGATTAGATGCACAGTTCAGCAGACAGTATCACACAGGGTAGGATTAGATACACGGCTCAGCAGACTGTATCACACAGGAGAGTATCAGATGCACAGCTCAGCAGACAGTATCACACAGGAGAGGATTAGATACACGGCTCAACAGACAGTATCACACAGGATAGGATTAGATACACGGCTCAGCAGACAGTATCACACAGGAGAGGATTAGATACACAGCTCAGCAGACTGTATCACACAGGAGAGTATCAGATGCACAGCTCAGCAGACTGTATCACACAGGAGAGTATCAGATGCACAGCTCAGCAGACAGTATCACACAGGAGAGGATTAGATACACGGCTCAACAGACAGTATCACACAGGATAGGATTAGATACACGGCTCAGCAGACAGTATCACACAGGAGAGGATTAGATACACAGCTCAGCAGACTGTATCACACAGGAGAGTATCAGATGCACAGCTCAGCAGACTGTATCACACAGGAGAGTATCAGATGCACAGCTCAGCAGACAGTATCACACAGGAGAGGATTAGATACACGGCTCAACAGACAGTATCACACAGGATAGGATTAGATACACGGCTCAGCAGACAGTATCACACAGGAGAGGATTAGATACACGGCTCAGCAGGCAGTATCACAGGATAGGATTAGATACACGGCTCAGCAGACAGTATCACACAGGATAGGATTAGATACACAGCTCAGCAGACTGTATCACACAGGAGAGTATCAGATGCACAGCTCAGCAGACAGTATCACACAGGAGAGGATTAGATACACGGCTCAACAGACAGTATCACACAGGATAGGATTAGATACACGGCTCAGCAGACAGTATCACACAGGAGAGAATTAGATACATGGCTCAGCAGACAGTATCAGATAGGATAGGATTAGATACACAGATCAGCAGACAGTATCACACAGGAGAGGATTAGATACACGGCTCAGCAGACAGTATCACACAGGAGAGGATTAGATACACGGCTCAGCAGACAGTATCACACAGGATAGGATTAGATACACGGCTCAGCAGTAGTATCACACAGGATAGGATTAGATACACGGCTCAGCAGACAGTATCACACAGGAGAGGATTAGATACACGGCTCAGCAGACAGTATCACACAGGATAGGATTAGATACACGGCTCAGAAAACTATCACACAGAATACGATTAGATACACGGCTCAGCAGACAGTATCACACAGGAGAGGATTAGATACATGGCTCAGCAGACAGAATCAGATAGGATAGGATTAGATACACGGCTCAGCAGACAGTATCACACAGGATATGATTAGATACACGGCTCAGCAGACAGTATCACACAGGAGAGGATTAGATACATGGCTCAGCAGACAGTATCACACAGGATAGGATTAGATACACGGCTCAACAGACAGTATCACTCAGGAGAGGATTAGATACACGGCTCAGCAGACTGTATCACACAGGATAGGATTAGATACACGGCTCAGCAGACAGTATCATGCAGGATAGGATTAGATACACGGCTCAGCAGACAGTATCACACAGGATAGGATTAGATACACGGCTCAGCAGACAATATCATGCAGGATAGGATTAGATACACGGCTCAGCAGACTGTATCACACAGGATAGGATTAGATACATGGCTCAGCAGACAGTATCAGACAGGATAGGATTAGATACACGGCTCAGCAGACTGTATCACACAGGAGAGGATTAGATACATGGCTCAGCAGACAGTATCACACAGTATAGGATTAGATACACGGCTCAGCACACATTATCACACAGGGGAGGATTAGATACACGGCTCATCAGACTATCGCACAGGATAGGATCAGATACACAGCTTATTAGACAGTATCACACAGGATAGGATTAGATACACGGCTCAGAAAACTATCACACAGGAGAGGATGAGATACACGGCTCAGCAGACAATATCACACATGATAGGATTAGATACACGGCTCAGCAGACAATATCACACATGATAGGATTAGATACACGGCTCAGCAGACAATATCACACATGATAGGATTAGATACACGGCTCAACAGACTGTATCACATAGGATAGGATTAGATACACGGCTCAGCAGACAGTATCACACAGAATAGGATTAGATACAAGGCTCAGCGGTCAGTATCACACAGGAGAGGATTAGATACACAGCTCAGCAGACAGTATCACACAGGAGAGGATTAGATACACGGCTCAGCAGAAAGTATCACACAGGAGAGGATTAGATACACGGCTCAGCAGATAGTATCACACAGGATAGGATTAGATACACAGCTCAGCAGACAGTATCACACAGGATAGGATTAGATACACGGCTCAGCAGACAGTATCACACAGGAGAGGATTAGATACACGGCTCAGCAGACAGTATCACACAGGAGAGGATTAGATACACGGCTCAGCAGACAGTATCACACAGGAGAGGATTAGATACACGGCTCACCAGACAGTATCACACAGGGGAGGATTAGATACATGGCTCAGCAGACAGTATCACACAGGATAGGATTAGATACACGGCTCAGCAGTCACTATCACACAGGAGGGGATTAGATACAGCTCAGCAGACAGTATCACACAGGAGAGGATTAGATACACGGATCAGCAGACAGTATCACACAGGATAGGATTAGATACACGGCTCAGCAGTCAGTATCACACAGGATAGGATTAGATACACGGCTCAGCAGTCAGTATCACACAGGATAGGATTAGATACACAGCTCAGCAGACAGTATCACACAGGAGAGGATTAGATACACGGCTCAGCAGACAGTATCACACAGGAGAGGATTAGATACACGGCTCAGCAGTCAGTATCACACAGGAGAGGATTAGATACATGGCTCAGCAGACAGTATCACACAGGAGAGGATTAGATACACGGCTCAGCAGACAGTATCACACAGGAGAGGATTAGATACATGGCTCAGCAGACAGTATCACACAGGAGAGGATTAGATACACGGCTCAGCAGACAGTATCACACAGGAGAGGATTAGATACACGGCTCAGCAGACAGTATCACACAGGATAGGATTAGATACACGGCTCAGAAAACTATCACACAGAATAGGATTAGATACACGGCTCAGCAGACAGTATCACACAGGATAGGATTAGATACACGGCTCAGCAGACAGTATCATGCAGGATAGGATTAGATACACGGCTCAGCAGACTGTATCACACAGGATAGGATTAGATACACGGCTCAGCAGACAGTATCACACAGGAGAGGATTAGATACACGGCTAAGCAGGCAGTATCACACAGGATAGGATTAGATATACGGCTCAGCAGACAGTATCACACAGGACAGGATTAGATACACGGCTCATCAGACAGTATCAGATAGGATAGGATTAGATACACGGCTCAGCAGACAGTATCACACAGGATAGGATTAGATACACGGCTCAGCAGACAGTATCATGCAGGATAGGATTAGATACACGGCTAAGCAGGCAGTATCACACAGGATAGGATTAGATATACGGCTCAGCAGTCAGTATCACACAGGAGAGGATTAGATACACGGCTCAGAAAACTATCACACAGAATAGGATTAGATACACGGCTCAGCAGACAGTATCACACAGGATAGGATTAGATACACGGCTCAGCAGACAGTATCATGCAGGATAGGATTAGATACACGGCTCAGCAGACTGTATCACACAGGATAGGATTAGATACACGGCTCAGCAGACAGTATCACACAGGAGAGGATTAGATACACGGCTAAGCAGGCAGTATCACACAGGATAGGATTAGATATACGGCTCAGCAGACAGTATCAGATAGGATAGGATTAGATACACGGCTCAGCAGACTGTATCACACAGGATAGGATTAGATACATGGCTCAGCAGACAGTATCACACATGAGAGGATTAGATACACGGCTAAGCAGGCAGTATCACACAGGATAGGATTAGATATACGGCTCAGCAGTCAGTATCACACAGGAGAGGATTAGATACACGGCTCAGCAGACTATCGCACAGGATAGGATCAGATACACGGCTCAGAAAACTATCACACAGGAGAGGATGAGATGCATGGCTCAGCAGACAGTATCACACAGGAGAGGATTAGATACACGGCTCAGCAAACAGTATCACACAGGAGAGGATTAGATACACTGCTCAGAAAACTATCACACAGGAGAGGATGAGATGCATGGCTCAGCAGACAGTATCACACAGGAGAGGATTAGATACACGGCTCAGCAAACAGTATCACACAGGAGAGGATTAGATACACTGCTCAGCAGACAGTATCACACATGATAGGATTAGATACACGGCTCAGCAGTCAGTATCACACAGGATAGGATTAGATACACGGCTCAGCAGACAGTGTCCCACAGGATAGGATTAGATACACGGCTCAACAGACAGTATCACACAGAATAGGATTAGATACACGGCTCAGCAGACAGTATCACACAGGAGAGGATTAGATACACGGCTCAGCAGATAGTATCACACAGGAGAGGATTAGATACACAGCTCAGCAGACAGTATCACACAGGATAGGATTAGATACACGGCTCAGCAGACAGTATCACACAGGAGAGGATTAGATACACAGCTCAGCAGACAGTATCACACAGGATAGGATTAGATACACTGCTCAGCAGTCAGTATCACACAGGATAGGATTAGATACACGGCTCAGCAGACTGTATCAGACAGGATAGGATTAGATACACGGCTCAGCAGTCAGTATCACCCAGGAGGGGATTAGATACAGCTCAGCAGACAGTATCACATAGGAGAGGATTAGATACACAGCTCAGCAGACAGTATCACACAGGATAGGATTAGATACACGGCTCAGCAGACAGTATCACACAGGATAGGATTAGATACACGGCTCAGCAGACTGTATCAGACAGGATAGGATTAGATACACGGCTCAGCAGTCAGTATCACCCAGGAGGGGATTAGATACAGCTCAGCAGACAGTATCACATAGGAGAGGATTAGATACACAGCTCAGCAGTCAGTATCACACAGGAGAGGATTAGATACACGGCTCAGCAGACAGTATCACCCAGGAGGGGATTAGATACAGCTCAGCAGACAGTATCACATAGGAGAGGATTAGATACACAGCTCAGCAGTCAGTATCACACAGGAGAGGATTAGATACACGGCTCAGCAGTCAGTATCACCCACGAGGGGATTAGATACAGCTCAGCAGTCAGTATCACACAGGAGAGGATTAGATACACGGCTCAACAGTCAGTATCACACAGGAGAGGATTAGATACGTCGCTCAGCAGACAGTATCACACAGGATAGGATTAGATACATGGCTCAGCAGACAGTATCACTCAGGATAGGATTAGATACACGGCTCAACAGACAGTATCACACAGGATAGCATTAGATACACAGCTCAGCAGTCAGTATCACACAGGAGAGGATTAGATACACAGCTCAGCAGTCAGTATCACACAGGATAGGATTAGATACACGGCTCAGCAGACAGTATCACACAGGAGAGGACTAGATACACGGCTCAGCAGACAGTATCACACAGGATAGGATTAGATACACGGCTCAGCAGACTGTATCACACAGGATAGGATTAGATACACTGCTCAGCAGACAGTTTCACACAAGATAGGATTAGATACACGGCTCAGCAGTCAGTATCACACAGGATAGGATTAGATACACGGCTCAGCAGTCAGTATCACACAGGAGAGGATTAGATACACGGCTCAGCAGACAGTATCACACTGGAGAGGATTAGATACACGGCTCAGCAGACTGTATCACATAGGATAGGATTAGATACACGGCTCAGCAGACAGTGTCACACAGGATAGGATTAGATACACGGCTCAGCAGACAGTATCACACAGGAGAGGTTTAGATACACGGCTCAGCAGACAGTATCACACAGGAGAGGATTAGATACAGGGCTCAGCAGGCTGTATCACACAGGAGAGGATTAGATACACGGCTCAGCAGACTATCACACAGGAGAGGATTAGATACACAGCTCAGCAGACTATCACACAGGAGAGGATTAGATACACAGCTCAGCAGACAGTATCACACAGGAGAGGATTAGATACACGGCTCAGCAGACAGTATCACACAGGATAGGATTAGATACACGGCTCAGCAGACAGTATCACACAGGAGAGGATTACATACACGGCTCAGCAGACAGTATCACACAGGATAGGATTAGATACACGGCTCAGCAGTCAGTATCACACAGGAGAGGATTAGATACACGGCTCAGCAGACAGTATCACACAGGAGAGGATTAGATACACGGCTCAGCAGTCAGTATCATACAGGATAGGATTAGATACACGGCTCAGCAGTCAGTATCACACAGGATAGGATTAGATACACGGCTCAGCAGTCAGTATCACACAGGAGAGGATTAGATACACGGCTCAGCAGACAGTATCACACAGGAGAGGATTAGATACAGGGCTCAGCAGACAGTAAAACACAGGAGAGGATTAGATACACAGCTCAGCAGTCAGTATCACACAGGAGAGGATTAGATACACGGCTCAGCAGACTATCACACAGGACAGGATTAGATACACGGCTCAGCAGACTATCACACAGGATAGGATTAGATACACGGCTCAGCAGACAGTATCACACAGGATAGGATTAGATACACGGCTCAGAAGACAGTATCACACAGGAGAGGATTAGATACACAGCTCAGCAGACAGTATCACACAGGGTAGGATTAGATACACAGCTCAGCAGACAGTATCACACAGGATAGGATTAGATACACGGCTCAGCAGTCAGTATCACACAGGATAGGATTAGATACACGGCTCAGCAGACAGTATCACACAGGATAGGATTAGATACACGGCTCAGCAGACAGTATCACACAGGATAGGATTAGATACACGGCTCAGCAGTCAGTATCACACAGGAGAGGATTAGATACACGGCTCAGCAGACAGTATCACACAGGATAGGATTAGATACACAGCTCAGCAGACAGTATCACACTGGAGAGGATTAGATACACGGCTCAGCAGTCAGTATCACACAGGAGAGGATTAGATACACGGCTCAGCAGACAGTAAAACACAGGATAGGATTAGATACACGGCTCAGCAGACTGTATCACACAGGATAGGATTAGATACACGGCTCAGCAGACAGTTTCACACAGGATAGGATTAGATACACGGCTCAGCAGTCAGTATCACACAGGAGAGGATTAGATACACGGCTCAGCAGACAGTATCACACAGGATAGGATTAGATACACGGCTCAGCAGTCAGTATCACACAGGAGAGGATTAGATACACGGCTCAGCAGACAGTATCACACAGGATAGGATTAGATACACGGCTCAGCAGACAGTATCACACAGGAGAGGATTAGATACACGGCTCAGCAGACAGTATCACACAGGATAGGATTAGATACACAGCTCAGCAGTCAGTATCACACAGGAGAGGATTAGATACACGGCTCAGCAGACAGTAAAACACAGGATAGGATTAGATGCACGGCTCAGCAGACAGTTTCACACAGGATAGGATTAGATACACGGCTCAGCAGTCAGTATCACACAGGAGAGGATTAGGAAACAGAGAAGCACATTGCTAAGGAGAGTAAAACTAATCCCAAACTGTTCTTCAACTATATCAATAGTAAAAGAATAAAAACTGAAAATGTAGGCCCCTTAAAAAATAGCGAGGAAAGAATGGTTGTAGATGACGAGGAAAAAGCTAACATATTAAACACCTTCTTCTCCACGGTATTCACGGTGGAAAATGAAATGCTAGGTGAAATCCCAAGAAACAATGAAAACCCTATATTAAGGGTCACCAATCTAACCCAAGAAGAGGTGCGAAACCGGCTAAATAAGATTAAAATAGATAAATCTCCGGGTCCGGATGGCATACACCCACGAGTACTAAGGGAACTAAGTAATGTAATAGATAAACCATTATTTCTTATTTTTAGGGACTCTATAGCGACAGGGTCTGTTCCGCAGGACTGGCGCATAGCAAATGTGGTGCCAATATTCAAAAAGGGCTCTAAAAGTGAACCTGGAAATTATAGGCCAGTAAGTCTAACCTCTATTGTTGGTAAAATATTTGAAGGGTTTCTGAGGGATGTTATTCTGGATTATCTCAATGAGAATAACTGTTTAACTCCATATCAGCATGGGTTTATGAGAAATCGCTCCTGTCAAACCAATCTAATCAATTTTTATGAAGAGGTAAGCTATAGGCTGGACCACGGTGAGTCATTGGACGTGGTATATCTCGATTTTTCCAAAGCGTTTGATACCGTGCCGCACAAGAGGTTGGTACACAAAATGAGAATGCTTGGTCTGGGGGAAAATGTGTGTAAATGGGTTAGTAACTGGCTTAGTGATAGAAAGCAGAGGGTGGTTATAAATGGTATAGTCTCTAACTGGGTCGCTGTGACCAGTGGGGTACCGCAGGGGTCAGTATTGGGACCTGTTCTCTTCAACATATTCATTAATGATCTGGTAGAAGGTTTACACAGTAAAATATCGATATTTGCAGATGATACAAAACTATGTAAAGCAGTTAATACAAGAGAAGATAGTATTCTGCTACAGATGGATCTGGATAAGTTGGAAACTTGGGCTGAAAGGTGGCAGATGAGGTTTAACAATGATAAATGTAAGGTTATACACATGGGAAGAGGGAATCAATATCACCATTACACACTGAACGGGAAACCACTGGGTAAATCTGACAGGGAGAAGGACTTGGGGATCCTAGTTAATGATAAATTTACCTGGAGCAACCAGTGCCAGGCAGCAGCTGCCAAGGCAAACAGGATCATGGGGTGCATTAAAAGAGGTCTGGATACACATGATGAGAGCATTATACTGCCTCTGTACAAATCCCTAGTTAGACCGCACATGGAGTACTGTGTCCAGTTTTGGGCACCGGTGCTCAGGAAGGATATAATGGAACTAGAGAGAGTACAAAGGAGGGCAACAAAATTAATAAAGGGGATGGGAGAACTACAATACCCAGATAGATTAGCGAAATTAGGATTATTTAGTCTAGAAAAAAGACGACTGAGGGGCGATCTAATAACCATGTATAAGTATATAAGGGGACAATACAAATATCTCGCTGAGGATCTGTTTATACCAAGGAAGGTGACGGGCACAAGGGGGCATTCTTTGCGTCTGGAGGAGAGAAGGTTTTTCCACCAACATAGAAGAGGATTCTTTACTGTTAGGGCAGTGAGAATCTGGAATTGCTTGCCTGAGGAGGTGGTGATGGCGAACTCAGTCGAGGGGTTCAAGAGAGGCCTGGATGTCTTCCTGGAGCAGAACAATATTGTATCATACAATTATTAGGTTCTGTAAAAGGACGTAGATCTGGGGATTTATTATGACGGAATATAGGCTGAACTGGATGGACAAATGTCTTTTTTCGGCCTTACTAACTATGTTACTATGTTACTATATTAGATACACGGCTCAGCAGACAGTATCACACAGGATAGGATTAGATACACGGCTCAGCAGTCAGTATCACACAGGAGAGGATTAGATACACGGCTCAGCAGACAGTATCACACAGGATAGGATTAGATACACGGCTCAGCAGACAGTATCACACAGGAGAGGATTAGATACAGGGCTCAGCAGGCTGTATCACACAGGAGAGGATTAGATACACAGCTCAGCAGACAGTATCACACTGGAGAGGATTAGATACATGGCTCAGCAGTCAGTATCACACAGGAGAGGATTAGATACACGGCTCAGCAGACAGTAAAACACAGGATAGGATTAGATACACGGCTCAGCAGACAGTATCACATCGGATAGGATTAGATACACGGCTCAGCAGACAGTATCACACAGGATAGGATTAGATACACGGCTCAGCAATCAGTATCACACAGGATAGGATTAGATACACGGCTCTGCAGACAGTATCACACAGGATAGGATTAGATACACGGCTCAGCAGTCAGTATCACACAGGAGAGGATTAGATACACGGCTCAGCAGTCAGTATCACACAGGATAGGATTAGATACACGGCTCAGCAGTCAGTATCACACAGGAGAGGATTAGATACACGGCTCAGCAGACAGTATCACACAGGATAGGATTAGATACACGGCTCAGCAGACAGTATCACACAGGAGAGGATTATATACACGGCTCAGCAGACAGTATCACACAGGATAGGATTAGATACACGGCTCAGCAGTCAGTATCACACAGGATAGGATTAGATACACGGCTCAGCAGTCAGTATCACACAGGATAGGATTAGATACACTGCTCAGCAGTCAGTATCACACAGGAGAGGATTAGATACACGGCTCAGCAGTCAGTATCACACAGGAGAGGATTAGATACACGGCTCAGCAGACTGTATCACACAGGATAGGATTAGATACACGGCTCAGCAGTCAGTATCACACAGGATAGGATTAGATACACGGCTCAGCAGACAGTATCACACAGGAGAGGATTAGATACACGGCTCAGCAGTCAGTATCACACAGGAGAAGATTAGATACACGGCTCAGCAGTCAGTATCACACAGGATAGGATTAGATACACGGCTCAGCAGTCAGTATCACACAGGATAGGATTAGATACACGGCTCAGCAGTCAGTATCACACAGGATAGGATTAGATACACTGCTCAGCAGTCAGTATCACACAGGAGAGGATTAGATACACGGCTCAGCAGTCAGTATCACACAGGAGAGGATTAGATACACGGCTCAGCAGTCAGTATCACACAGGATAGGATTAGATACACGGCTCAGCAGACAGTATCACACAGGAGAGGATTAGATACACGGCTCAGCAGTCAGTATCACACAGGAGAAGATTAGATACATGGCTCAGCAGACAGTATCACACAGGATAGGATTAGATACATGGCTCAGCAGACAGTATCACACAGGAGAGGATTAGATACACGGCTCAGCAGACAGTATCACACAGGAGAGGATTAGATACAGGGCTCAGCAGGCTGTATCACACAGGAGAGGATTAGATACACAGCTCAGCAGACTATCACACAGGAGAGGATTAGATACACAGCTCAGCAGACTATCACACAGGAGAGGATTAGATACACAGCTCAGCAGACAGTATCACACAGGAGAGGATTAGATACACGGCTCAGCAGACAGTATCACACAGGACAGGATTAGATACACGGCTCAGCAGACAGTATCACACAGGAGAGGAATAGATACACGGCTCAGCAGACAGTATCACACAGGATAGGATTAGATACACGGCTCAGCAGTCAGTATCACACAGGATAGGATTAGATACACGGCTCAGCAGTCAGTATCACACAGGAGAGGATTAGATACACGGCTCAGCAGAAAGTATCACACAGGATAGGATTAGATACACGGCTCAGCAGTCAGTATCACACAGGAGAGGATTAGATACGCGGCTCAGCAGTCAGTATCACACAGGAGAGGATTAGATACGCGGCTCAGCAGACAGTATCACACAGGATAGGATTAGATACACAGCTCAGCAGACAGTATCACACAGGAGAGGATTAGATACACGGCTCAGCAGGCAGTATCACACAGGAGAGGATTAGATACGCGGCTCAGCAGGCAGTATCACACAGGAGAGGATTAGATACACGGCTCAGCAGACAGTATCACACAGGATAGGATTAGATACACAGCTCAGCAGACAGTATCACACTGGAGAGGATTAGATACACGGCTCAGCAGTCAGTATCACACAGGAGAGGATTAGATACACGGCTCAGCAGACAGTAAAACACAGGATAGGATTAGATACACGGCTCAGCAGACTGTATCACACAGGATAGGATTAGATACACGGCTCAGCAGACAGTATCACACTGGAGAGGATTAGATACACGGCTCAGCAGTCAGTATCACACAGGAGAGGATTAGATACACGGCTCAGCAGACAGTATCACACAGGATAGGATTAGATACACGGCTCAGCAGTCAGTATCACACAGGAGAGGATTAGATACACGGCTCAACAGACAGTATCACACAGGAGAGGATTAGATGCACGGCTCAGCAGACAGTATCACACAGGATAGGATTAGATACACGGCTCAGCAGACAGTATCACACAGGAGAGGATTAGATACATGGTTCAGCAGACAGTATCACCCAGGATAGGATTAGATACACGGCTCAGCAGTCAGTATCACCCAGGATAGGATTAGATACACGGCTCAGCAGTCAGTATCACCCAGGATAGGATTAGATACATGGTTCAGCAGACAGTATCACACTGGAGAGGATTAGATACACGGCTCAGCAGACAGTATCACACAGGAGAGGATTAGATGCACGGCTCAGCAGACAGTATCACACAGGATAGGATTAGATACACGGCTCAGCAGACAGTATCACACAGGAGAGGATTAGATACACGGCTCAGCAGACTGTATCACACAGGATAGGATTAGATACACGGCTCAGCAGTCAGTATCACACAGGAGAGGATTAGATACACGGCTCAGCAGACTGTATCACACAGGATAGGATTAGATACACGGCTCAGCAGTCAGTATCACACAGGAGAGGATTAGATACACGGCTCAGCAGACTGTATCACACAGGATAGGATTAGATACACGGCTCAGCAGTCAGTATCACACAGGAGAGGATTAGATACACGGCTCAGCAGACTGTATCACACAGGATAGGATTAGATACACGGCTCAGCAGTCAGTATCACCCAGGATAGGATTAGATACATGGTTCAGCAGACAGTATCACACTGGAGAGGATTAGATACACGGCTCAGCAGACAGTATCACACAGGAGAGGATTAGATGCACGGCTCAGCAGACAGTATCACACAGGATAGGATTAGATACACGGCTCAGTAGACAGTATCACACAGGAGAGGATTAGATACACGGCTCAGCAGACTGTATCACACAGGATAGGATTAGATACACGGCTCAGCAGTCAGTATCACACAGGAGAGGATTAGATACACGGCTCAGCAGTCAGTATCACACAGGAGAGGATTAGATACACGGCTCAGCAGACAGTATCACACAGGATAGGATTAGATACACGGCTCAGCAGACAGTATCACACAGGAGAGGATTAGATACACGGCTCAGCAGACAGTATCACCAATTATAGGTTTAGATACACGGCTCAGCAGACAGTATCACCAATTATAGGTTTAGATACAGCAATTGAGCAGCACGTTGTCCCGGTAGATTATGATCCGGTAATAATACATCTCCATCCTCCCTGGCAGGACACATAAGCGGACGGTGTCGTGGCCCCTCGTCCCTGGTGTAGGGGCCTTGGGGTTGGGGGGATTCACAATCTCTGTGTTTAGTTGTAGTTAAGTGTCTGTTTATACAGTAATTTGGGGTCTTGGGCTGCATTGAGGGAACACTTTCTTCATTGTACGGGTCCCCCCTCCTCCCTCTTCTGGGGTCAGGGGTCCACACTCTCCCCTCATTATAGAGTAATATTGTTCTTCCTGTTTAAACAAGGTAAATTCAACAGCAGGGCGGGGGTGGATGATGGAGAGAGGCGATGGTGGAGGGGAGGATGATGGAGAGAGGCGATGGTGGAGGGGTGGATGATGGAGAGAGGCCATGGTGGAGGGGTGGATGATGGAGAGAGGTGATGGTGGAGGGGTGGATGATGGAGAGAGGCCATGGTGGAGGGGTGGATGATGGAGAGAGGCCATGGTGGAGGGGTGGATGATGGAGAGAGGCCATGGTGGAGGGGTGGATGATGGAGAGAGGCCATGGTGGAGGGGTGGATGATAGAGAGAGGCCATGGTGGAGGGGTGGATGATGGAGAGAGGCCATGGTGGAGGGGTGGATGATGGAGAGAGGCCATGGTGGAGGGGTGGATGATGGAGAGAGGCCATGGTGGAGGGGTGGATGATGGAGAGAGGCGATGGTGGAGGGGTGGATGATGGAGAGAGGCCATGGTGGAGGGGTGGATGATGGAGAGAGGCCATGGTGGAGGGTGGATGATAGAGAGAGGCCATGGTGGAGGGTGGATGATGGAGAGAGGCCATGGTGGAGGGTGGATGATGGAGAGAGGCCATGGTGGAGGGGTGGATGATGGAGAGAGGCCATGGTGGAGGGGTGGATGATGGAGAGAGGCGATGGTGGAGGGTGGATGATGGAGAGAGGCCATGGTGGAGGGGTGGATGATGGAGAGAGGCCATGGTAGAGGGTGGATGATGGAGAGAGGCCATGGTGGAGGGGTGGATGATGGAGAGAGGCCATGGTGGAGGGGTGGATGATGGAGAGAGGCCATGGTGGAGGGGTGGATGATGGAGAGAGGCCATGGTGGAGGGGTGGATGATGGAGAGAGGCCATGGTGGAGGGGTGGATGATGGAGAGAGGCGATGGTGGAGGGGTGGATGATGGAGAGAGGCCATGGTGGAGGGGTGGATGATGGAGAGAGGCCATGGTGGAGGAGTGGATGATGGAGAGAGGCCATGGTGGAGGGGTGGATGATGGAGAGAGGCCATGGTGGAGGGGTGGATGATGGAGAGAGGCCATGGTGGAGGAGTGGATGATGGAGAGAGGCCATGGTGGAGGGGTGGATGATGGAGAGAGGCCATGGTGGAGGGGTGGATGATGGAGAGAGGCCATAGTGGAGGGGTGGATGATGGAGAGAGGCGATGGTGGAGGGGTGGATGATGGAGAGAGGCCATGGTGGAGGGGTGGATGATGGAGAGAGGCGATGGTGGAGGGTGGATGATGGAGAGAGGCCATGGTGGAGGGGTGGATGATGGAGAGAGGCCATGGTGGAGGGTGGATGATGGAGAGAGGCCATGGTGGAGGGGTGGATGATGGAGAGAGGCCATGGTGGAGGGGTGGATGATGGAGAGAGGCCATGGTGGAGGGGTGGATGATGGAGAGAGGCCATGGTGGAGTGGTGGATGATGGAGAGAGGCCATGGTGGAGGGTGGATGATGGAGAGAGGCCATGGTGGAGGGGTGGATGATGGAGAGAGGCCATGGTGGAGGGGTGGATGATGGAGAGAGGCCATGGTGGAGGGGTGGATGATGGAGAGAGGCCATGGTGGAGGGGTGGATGATGGAGAGAGGCCATGGTGGAGGGGTGGATGATGGAGAGAGGCGATGGTGGAGGGGTGGATGATGGAGAGAGGCGATGGTGGAGGGGTGGATGATGGAGAGAGGCCATGGTGGAGGGGTGGATGATGTAGAGAGGCCATGGTGGAGGGTGGATGATGGAGAGAGGCCATGGTGGAGGGGTGGATGATGGAGAGAGGCCATGGTGGAGGGTGGATGATGGAGAGAGGCCATGGTGGAGGGGTGGATGATGGAGAGAGGCCATGGTGGAGGGGTGGATGATGGAGAGAGGCCATGGTGGAGGGGTGGATGATGGAGAGAGGCCATGGTGGAGGGGTGGATGATGGAGAGAGGCCATGGTGGAGGGGTGGATGATGGAGAGAGGCCATGGTGGAGGGGTGGATGATGGAGAGAGGCGATGGTGGAGGGGTGGATGATGGAGAGAGGCCATGGTGGAGGGGTGGATGATGGAGAGAGGCCATGGTGGAGGAGTGGATGATGGAGAGAGGCCATGGTGGAGGGGTGGATGATGGAGAGAGGCCATGGTGGAGGGGTGGATGATGGAGAGAGGCCATGGTGGAGGAGTGGATGATGGAGAGAGGCCATGGTGGAGGGGTGGATGATGGAGAGAGGCCATGGTGGAGGGGTGGATGATGGAGAGAGGCCATGGTGGAGGAGTGGATGATGGAGAGAGGCCATGGTGGAGGGGTGGATGATGGAGAGAGGCCATGGTGGAGGGGTGGATGATGGAGAGAGGCCATGGTGGAGGGGTGGATGATGGAGAGAGGCCATGGTGGAGGGGTGGATGATGGAGAGAGGCGATGGTGGAGGGGTGGATGATGGAGAGAGGCCATGGTGGAGGGGTGGATGATGGAGAGAGGCCATGGTGGAGGGGTGGATGATGGAGAGAGGCCATGGTGGAGGGGTGGATGATGGAGAGAGGCCATGGTGGAGGGGTGGATGATGGAGAGAGGCCATGGTGGAGGGGTGGATGATGGAGAGAGGCCATGGTGGAGGGGTGGATGATGGAGAGAGGCCATGGGGGAGGGGTGGATGATGGAGAGAGGTGATGGCGGAGAAGTGGATGATGGAGAGAGGCGATGGTGGAGGGGTGGATGATGGAGAGAGGCCATGGTGGAGGGGTGGATGATGGAGAGAGGCGATGGTGGAGGGGTGGATGATGGAGAGAGGCCATGGTGGAGGGGTGGATGATGGAGAGAGGCCATGGTGGAGGAGTGGATGATGGAGAGAGGCCATGGTGGAGGGGTGGATGATGGAGAGAGGCCATGGTGGAGGGGTGGATGATGGAGAGAGGCCATGGTGGAGGGGTGGATGATGGAGAGAGGCCATGGTGGAGGAGTGGATGATGGAGAGAGGCCATGGTGGAGGAGTGGATGATGGAGAGAGGCCATAGTGGAGGGGTGGATGATGGAGAGAGGCCATGGTGGAGGGGTGGATGATGGAGAGAGGCCATAGTGGAGGGGTGGATGATAGAGAGAGGCCATGGTGGAGGAGTGGATGATGGAGAGAGGACATGGTGGAGGAGTGGATGATGGAGAGAGGCCAAAGTGGAAGGGTGGATGATGGAGAGAGGCCATGGTGGAAGGGTGGATGATGGAGAGAGGCCATGGTGTAGGGGTGGATGATGGAGAGAGGCCATAGTGGAGGGGTGGATGATGGAGAGAGGCCATGGTGGAGGGGTGGATGATGGAGAGAGGCCATGGTGGAGGAGTGGATGAAGGAGAGAGGCCATGGTGGAGGAGTGGATGATGGAGAGAGGCCATGGTGGAGGAGTGGATGATGGAGAGAGGCCGTAGTGGAGGGGTGGATGATGGGGAGAGGCCATGGTGGAGGGGTGGATGATGGAGAGAGGCCATGGTGGAGGGGTGGATGATGGAGAGAGGCCATAGTGGAGGGGTTGATGATGGAGAGAGGCCATGGTGGAGGGGTGGATGATGGAGAGAGGCCATGGTGGAGGAGTGGATGATGGAGAGAGGCCATGGTGGAGGAGTGGATGATGGAGAGAGGCCATAGTGGAGGGGTGGATGATGGAGAGAGGCCATGGTGGAGGGGTGGATGATGGAGAGAGGCCATGGTGGAGGGGTGGATGATGGAGAGAGGCCATGGTGGAGGAGTGGATGATGGAGAGAGGCCATGGTGGAGGAGTGGATGATGGAGAGAGGCCATGGTGGAGGAGTGGATGATGGAGAGAGGCCATAGTGGAGGGGTGGATGATGGAGAGAGGCCATGGTGGAGGGGTGGATGATGGAGAGAGGCCATAGTGGAGGGGTGGGTGATAGAGAGAGGCCATAGTGGAGGGGTGGATGATGGAGAGAGGCCATGGTGGAGGGGTGGATGATGGAGAGAGGCCATAGTGGAGGGGTGGATGATAGAGAGAGGCCATGGTGGAGGAGTGGATGATGGAGAGAGGACATGGTGGAGGAGTGGATGATGGAGAGAGGCCATAGTGGAAGGGTGGATGATGGAGAGAGGCCATGGTGGAAGGGTGGATGATGGAGAGAGGCCATGGTGTAGGGGTGAATGATGGAGAGAGGCCATAGTGGAGGGGTGGATGATGGAGAGAGGCCATGGTGGAGGGGTGGATGATGGAGAGAGGCCATGGTGGAGGAGTGGATGAAGGAGAGAGGCCATGGTGGAGGAGTGGATGATGGAGAGAGGCCATGGTGGAGGAGTGGATGATGGAGAGAGGCCGTAGTGGAGGGGTGGATGATGGAGAGAGGCCATGGTGGAGGGGTGGATGATGGAGAGAGGCCATAGTGGAGGGGTGGATGATGGAGAGAGGCCATGGTGGAGGGGTGGACGATGGAGAGAGGCCATGGTGGAGGAGTGGATGATGGAGAGAGGCCATGGTGGAGGAGTGGATGATGGAGAGAGGCCATAGTGGAGGGGTGGATGATGGAGAGAGGCCATGGTGGAGGGGTGGATGATGGAGAGAGGCCATGGTGGAGGAGTGGATGATGGAGAGAGGCCATAGTGGAGGGGTGGATGATGGAGAGAGGCCATGGTGGAGGAGTGGATGATGGAGAGAGGCCATAGTGGAGGGGTGGATGATGGAGAGAGGCCATGGTGGAGGGGTGGATGATGGAGAGAGGCCATAGTGGAGGGGTGGATGATGGAGAGAGGCATTGGTGGAGGGGTGGATGATGGAAAGAGGCGATTGTGGAGGGGTGGATGATGGAGAGAGGCGATGGTGGAGGGGTGGATGATGGAAAGAGGGGATGGTTGAGGGTGTGAGGAGAGGCAATGGTGGAGGGGTGGATGATGGAGAGAGGCGATGGTGGAGGGGTGGATGATGGAGAGAGGCGATAGTGGAAGGGTGGATGATGGACAGAGGCAATGGTGGAGGGTGGATGATGGAGAGAGGTGATGGTGGAGGGGTGGATGATGGAGAGAGGCCATGGTGGAGGGGTGGATGATGGAGAGAGGCCATGGTGGAGGGGTGGATGATGGAGAGAGGCCATAGTGGAGGGGTGGATGATGGAGAGAGGCCATGGTGGAGGAGTGGATGATGGAGAGAGGCCATAGTGGAGGGGTGGATGATGGAGAGAGGCCATGGTGGAGGGGTGGATGATGGAGAGAGGCCATAGTGGAGGGGTGGATGATGGAGAGAGGCATTGGTGGAGGGGTGGATGATGGAGAGAGGCGATTGTGGAGGGGTGGATGATGGAGAGAGGCGATGGTGGAGGGATGGATGATGGAAAGGTGATGGTGGAGGGGTGGATGATGGAAAGAGGGGATGGTTGCGGGTGGAAGGAGAGGCGATGGTGGAGGGGTGGATGATAGAGAGAGGCGATGGTGGAGGGATGGATGATGGAAAGAGGGGATGGTTGAGGGTGTGAGGAGAGGCGATGGTGGAGGGGTGGATGATGGAGAGAGGCAATGGTGGAGGTGTGGATGATGGAGAGAGGCGATGGTGGAGGGGTGGATGATGGAGAGAGGCGATAGTGGAGGGGTGGATGATGGACAGAGGCAATGGTGGAGGGTGGATGATGGAGAGAGGTGATGGTGGAGGGGTGGATGATGGAGAGAGGCCATAGTGGAAGGGTGGATGATGGAGAGAGGCGATGGTGGAAGGGTGGATGATGGAGAGAGACGATGGTGGAGGGGTGGATGATAGAGAGAGGCAATGTTGGAGGGGTGGATGATGGAGAGAGGCGATGTTGGAGGGGTGGATGATGGAGAGAGGCGATGGTGGAGGGGTGGATGATGGAGAGAGGCGATGTTGGAGGGGTGGATGATGGAGAGAGGCGATGTTGGAGGGGTGGATAATGGAGAGATGCCATAGTGGAGGGGTGGATGATGGAGAGAGGCGATAGTGGAGGGGTGGATGATGGAGAAAGGCGATAGTGGAGGGGTGGATGATGGAGAAAGGCGATAGTGGAGGGGTGGATGATGGAGAGAGGCAATGGAGGAGGGGTGGATGATGGAGAGAGGCGATGTTGGAGGGGTGGATGATGGAGAGAGGCGATGTTGGAGGGGTGGATGATGGAGAGAGGCAATGGAGGAGGGGTGGATGATGGAGAGAGGCAATGGAGGAGGGGTGGATGATGGAGAGAGGCGATGTTGGAGGGGTGGATGATGGAGAGAGGCGATGTTGGAGGGGTGGATGATGGAGAGAGGCGATGGTGGAGGGGTGGATGATGGAGAGAGGCAATGGAGGAGGGGTGGATGATGGAGAGAGGCCATGGTGGAGGGGTGGATGATGGAGAGAGGCCATGGTGGAGGGGTTTCTGAGCCCCCACCTATGAATGATAATTCCAGCCATAGTATCAGCGTCCTTGTCTCCTCCATGGTAATGATATGGAAATTGTCCCCTTCCTGGTTCAGCTGCTCTATTATCCTCGGCTGGGCGCGCTGCCAGGGTCCTTTATAGGGGTCAGCTGCTGATGTCAGCCCCCAATCTACATAATGATTATTACGTGATCCGACAGACCACCAAATATCTTATCTTCACATTTACATCAATAAATCTATTTAAATTATTTATATATTAGACTTTTTAATTAATGTATTTTTTACTTTTTTCATGTTTATTTTATTGTTTATCCTTTGTATTTATTTTATTCGCTATTTGTTTTGATTTGTACCAAACACCTTTTTATCTTTTTTTTACCCCGTTTTTTTCCTTTTTATTCATTCTATTCATTTCTTTATTTGTATTTTATCATCACTTTCTTTTTATTGCTTTTAGCCTTTTTTATATGTTGGTGCCTTTCGTTGTCTCTTTTTTATTTTTGGGTTGTTTTTTTTTTTTTTTTGCTGTTTTTACGCAGCGTCTTCTTATCTCCCCCAATGGAGTGTCAGTGATGGGAGTCACACATGTGGGGGGTGATAAACGGTCCCGGTGACGTCTCCTCCTGGGGTTTGGTTATGCATGCCATCTCCTGTCGCTGGGGGCGACCATTGTGAACGTGCGTTACCCACTAATAAGGGTCTCTGCGCTTCTATACGAGGGGGCGATCATGGGAGGATGATGATGGGCGCTGTGTAAAGCAGCGGTGACCTGAATATAATGCGTCCGGTGGAAATGAGCTGCGGGACTGTAGTCGCAGACTATGGCTATGCACCAGGAAAGAGGCTTGTGGGACCCCCAGTCCTGCACCTTGTGAGCAGGACTAGTCATTCTGCTTTCCCAGACTCCTGACCGGCGCCATCCCACTGTCATATGGCTACAGAATTGTGAGACTCTGGAGGACATGGGTAACAATCCAACCCCAAGAATGGCCGCGTCCCCAGGGATGCCCACCATTGTGCACTTTATGTCCTACAGGGAAGCATTACCATTACAGACCAGTACAGAGAATTGTCAGTGGTGGGAAGTCTTCTTCACTGTAAGAGCGGTGAGGCAGAGGAAGGGTTATCTCAGGACAGGTAGAGGCAAGAATGGGAAGACTAGAGGGACTGCTGACCCTGGCCCTTCACCATGCAGGGTTAGGGGGGAGTTTCTCCTCTGTAGGGCAGATTCCTCCATACTGTGGAGGGAGTCTCTACCTTTCTTTGGTTCCCCCACCACCTCTTTCTTCTGGTGTATATAGATTATTATGATTTGCTTTTCTCCAGTGATCATTGGGTTAATTCTTGGAGAGCTCCTTGAAGCTCTTTTCTACAGAAGAATAGAAGGCCCGGTCCATAGGGACAGCTGGCAGCCGCCTGACGGACAATGGAGGAGCCTGAACAATGGACATCTGTCCTGAAGAGTCCTCCATGTGCCCACCCCCAACACCCTGAGATCACCCTCCACCCCAAGAGTCGGCATTCAGGAATTATGTGTGAGGAGGGGGCGAAGTCTTAATATATAAAACATGATATCGCGTTGGGGTTCTCCATGGCTCAGAAGTGATATCTCTGGGGGTCTCCTGATTTGGAAGGTTTGGGAACAGTCGTGGGATCTTGTCACACCCCAATCTATGGTGCCCATACTAATGCACTAATGCACCGCATTGTTCCAAGGCAATTCTTGCTGGTGAAGCTTTGTGGCAGAGCCATGGCCACTCAGCTCCTCACCCCAGCTGTGGTATCATCACCCTGCACATTCTGGGTATCTACGATACTACTGCTCCAGTCATTGTATGCGTAGCAGAGCTGACTGTATGGTCCCACAGTGATGAGTCTGATTACAGATCTGGAGCCCCTGAGGGCACCGAGTGACCCCCAGCAGGTCTTATCCCGTCACTCATCAAGCTCCTGAGCCTCAATGCACAATCTGTAACATGGCCCCAAATAATACTGGTTTACTTCTATGGGCCTCAGGGTGCATTTGCGACCCAGAGGTTGCGGGCCCAGGACAACCTCAGCTCTCCCTATGTTACACTCTTACATCCATTGAATCCTCTATCCCTCCATAGCCGCGGCAGAGTGGAGGGCACGTGAGGCGCTCGTCACAGTGTACAGAACACAATGTAACACGCAATATACAATTATATCAAATAATAAAACTGCCACTGTGAAGCCCCGCCAATCACTGTGCAGAGTGAGGCTGCTGGGCCCAACCTGTGGTATTAGCACTGCTCAGCACAGTATGGCGGTGCTCCTTCACCACTGTATGCCTTTATTCGTACTCTGTAGCACTCTACGGTATATTTGCAGTATATGGCAGTATTATTTCAGCACTATATGGTAGTATTCTGCAGCACAGTACAGTATATTACTGTTGCAGTGTATGGCTGTTTTATTTCAGCACTGTACTGTATGGTAGTATTCTGTAGCACAGTGCAGTACATTATATTTGCAGTATATGGCAGTATTATTTCAGCACTGTATGGTAGTATTCTGTAGCACAGTGCAGTATATTATATTTGCAGTGTATGGCAGTATTATTTCAGCACTGTATGGTAGTATTCTGTAGCACAGTACAGTATATGATATTTGCGGTGTATGGCAGTATTATTTCAGCACTGTATGGTAGTATTCTGTAGCACAGTGCAGTATATTATATTTGCGGTGTATGGCAGTATTATTTCAGCACTGTATGGTAGTATTCTGTAGCACAGTGCAGTATATTATATTTGCAGTGTATGGCAGTATTATTTCAGCACTGTATGGTAGTATTCTGTAGCACAGTGCAGTACATTATATTTGCAGTGTATGGCAGTATTATTTCAGCACTATATGGTAGTATTCTGTAGCACAGTGCAGTATATTATATTTGCAGTGTATGGCAGTATTATTTCAGCACTGTATGGTAGTGTTCTGTAGCACAGTGCAGTATATTATATTTGCAGTGTATGGCAGTATTATTTCAGCACTGTATAGTAGTATTCTGTAGCACAGTGCAGTATATTATATTTGCAGTGTATGGCAGTATTATTTCAGCACTGTATGGTAGTATTCTGTAGCACAGTGCAGTATATTATATTTGCGGTGTATGGCAGTATTATTTCAGCACTGTATGGTAGTATTCTGTAGCACAGTGCAGTATATTATATTTGCGGTGTATGGCAGTATTATTTCAGCACTGTATGGTAGTATTCTGTAGCACAGTGCAGTATATTATATTTGCAGTGTATGGCAGTATTATTTCAGCACTGTATAGTAGTATTCTGTAGCACAGTGCAGTATATTATATTTGCAGTGTATGGCAGTATTATTTCAGCACTGTATGGTAGTATTCTGTAGCACAGTGCAGTATATTATATTTGCAGTGTATGGCAGTATTATTTCAGCACTGTATGGTAGTATTCTGTAGCACAGTGCAGTATATTATATTTGCAGTGTATGGCAGTATTATTTCAGCACTGTATGGTAGTATTCTGTAGTACAGTGCAGTATATTATATTTGCAGTATATGGCAGTATTATTTCAGCACTGTATGGTAGTATTCTGTAGCACAGTGCAGTATATTATATTTGCAGTATATGGCAGTATTATTTCAGCACTATATGGTAGTATTCTATAGTACAGTATATTACTGGTGCAGTGTATGGCAGTGTTATTTCCGCACTGTTTTGTAGGGGACGCCATGTGCCTCTCTATACAGTCCTGTACACATCTCTGCAGGAGGATTGGGGGGTCTTAACCGTCAGTAATCAGATCCCTCCATGTGTCTGTGGTCATCACAGCAGCTGCTCATAGTCAGGCGGATTATGGGGGACGCCTCAGGCCTCCGCACTCTCAGTAATTTGTTCTGGCCTTGGGCTGGTAACGTTTGGCCGGAGGGGGCGATTATCGGTATGGTGGTCCCGGCTGTCAGTCATCTGTATACGGCCCATCACTGGCACCAGTGAATGTGTTATAAGAATTAAATCAACAGTCCACAATCCTGAATTAAAGAATTCCTATTAAAATTAGCCTCTCTCCTATTCGGTACCTATGATAACACTTCTTGTCCTGTGATGTCATTCTGTTAATCCCTGTGAGCAGCGAGAGGATCCAAATCACCGATCACCTATAGCAGTCTATATTTGGGGCTTCTTCCATGTTTTATGACCCTGCCTCCATTATCTCATGCTTCCCAATGGATGGATCTGTCCGCCATGGTCTATATACACTGACCCCAGTCTGTAACGCAGCAGTCCCCCATCTGCGGGGAGGTAGTTGGCATGCAGGGGTTAAATTCCAAAAGTGCAGGTCCCTTTACTCCACAATGCAGGAATCCCTGCCCTGGGGGATGGAGGGAAATCCTGACAGCAGGCGGGAGGATCAGTGTGTAGGAGATGGCCCTGGGGGGCTGTGGAGTGACAGGTGGCAGAGGGGCCAAGATCAGCTGATAACAGGACCCTCCAAAGCCACAAAACACACAAAACACCTGTCACTACAGGGAGGGCCTGATTATACAAAGGCCTGGAAATTCAGGACTCCAAAGATTTTTTTAAAGCTTTTTTTAAAACTCCATCAGCTTTTTTTAAAGCTGATTTTTTTTCCTGGCTTATTTGATTTTATTTTTGTAACTTTTACAGCAGATATTAGTTGTGAGACTTTCATAAAAACCGTGCATTATTCAGCGGGATTGCAATAAATACAATTCCTTTGCACTGTTTGGCCCCATTATTTATTGCATTTGCCCCTTTTTTCTCCAGTTTCTGATGCTTTTTTTTCCTGTTTTTTTTTTTGCACCAAAATTCTTCATTTAATTTGCTCTGAGTTTTCAAGTCTATGTTTTTTTTTTTTAATGTTGGTCATTGACATCGGGGTTTGGTTCGGATTTTCCAGATATTTTTGATCGATTCTTCAAATTGCGACTTTTTAAAAGGTTGCGGCCGCATCTTTGCCGAAATCTGCGCCAATCCCCTACTGTTTCCCTGGAATTATTTTGATTACACCTGAATTTTTTTTTTTGTTTGTTTTGCAACATTTCGGCGGAACATGTGAATTCTTAAATGGCACAAAAAATATAATAGATAAAAATAAAGAGCATTTTTGATCTTGCACAAGAAAAAAAGGGATAAGTGACTTAAAAAATGCCAATTCCCATGGCTACATTGTGCATATTTCATCTATTTATACAGACTGAAACACCGAGAAAACGTAAACCGACAGGGACGAGGGCTGTTTTTTTTCACGTCTGTTTTACATAAAAGGCTATAAAAAAAAGCAATGAATGAAAAACACAAATGTAAAAAAAACTGACAAAAATCTGATGAAAAACTGACGCCTCCGCTTCCATAATGTGTATGTACCAAGTGGCCGTATCATGGACACACTTGTGAAAGAGGCCTAAAAAAACCCACAGGTGTATATAGAGGGCCAGAAAAAAGAATTGTGCTCCCGATGTTCACACCGAGTATTCTGATCAAAAAATCTCCAAAAAAATAATAATATAAAAACGCCTTGAAAAATGACAATTTTTGATGTAGGTGTTTTTTTTCATATATTTTGTATGACATTATAAACCGCGCCGATAGTTGATTCGTCCCTTTTTTCACATGCTAAACAAATAGATATATTTCCATTTTTTCTGTGTATTTTGGATCAATATCAGCCTTGTGTGTGGGGGTAAACGGTGACCCCCTCGGGGCAGTTCTCATGGTGGAGGGGCAATCTGGTTGCTGTTTGCAGGGCTTTATAGCTTTTTGATGTGGTTTCCTGTTGTTGTTGGATTTGTGCTTTTTTTCTATGTTATGCTGATGGGGTTGTGTTTTGGTCAGGGCCCCTGAAGATAAATAAAGGCTCAGATGGGGTCACTCTCCATTGAATGGAAATGTTCTGGTGGACAGGAGCCAGCCAAGGGTCCAGGAGGCTTTTCATAAGGAAAGCGGCCTTTATTGGTTTATAGAACAAAAGGGACAATTCACAGATAAAGAAAAACAAGAATTCCTCCTCTGTAAATGACCAGGGATGGAGGGGGCGGCAGATCGTCACCACCCAATATATATATATATCCGCACCGATGTGTATTTTCTAATGTATAACATGTCAGTATATATATATATATATATATATATATATGTAGCTGTAGTGTGCGCCCCCAGTAATGGCCGCCACATGTGTAATAAAGCTCCATATATATGTGTATACTGTAATATATGACATGTCGGTGTATATACTGTATATGTATGTATGTGGCTGTAGTGTGAGGTGTGCGCCCCCAGTAATGGCCGCCACATGTGTAATAAAGCTTCATATATATGTGTATACTGTAATATATGACATGTCGGTGTATATACTGTATATGTATGTATGTGGCTGTAGTGTGAGGTGTGCGCCCCCCGTAATGGCCGCCTCGTGTGTAATAAAGCTCCGTATAGATGTGTATACTGTAATATATGACATGTCGGTGTATATACTGTATATGTATGTATGTGGCTGTAGTGTGAGGTGTGCGCCCCCAGTAATGGCCGCCTCGTGTGTAATAAAGCTCCATATATATGTGTATACTGTAATATATGACATGTCGGTGTATATACTGTATATGTATGTGGCTGTAGTGTGAGGTGTGCGCCCCCAGTAATGGCCGCCTCGTGTGTAATAAAGCTCCATATATATGTGTATACTGTAATATACGACATGTCGGTGTATATACTGTATATGTATGTATGTGGCTGTAGTGTGAGGTGTGCGCCCCCCGTAATGGCCGCCTCGTGTGTAATAAAGCTCCGTATAGATGTGTATATTCTTATATATGACATGTCGGTGTATATACTGTATATGTATGTATGTGGCCGTAGTGTGAGGTGTGCGCCCCCCGTAATGGCCGCCACGTGTGTAATAACGCTCCATATATATGTGTATACTGTAATATATGACATGTCGGTGTATATACTGTATATCTATGTATGTGGCTGTAGTGTGAGGTGTGCGCCCCCAGTAATGGCCGCCTCGTGTGTAATAAAGCTCCACATAGATGTGTATACTGTAATATATGACATGTCGGTGTATATACTGTATATGTATGTGGCTGTAGTGTGAGGTGTGCGCCCCCCGTAATGGCCGCCTCGTGTGTAATAAAGCTCCGTATAGATGTGTATACTGTAATGTATGACATGTCGGTGTATATACTGTATATGTATGTATGTGGCTGTAGTGTGAGGTGTGCGCCCCCAGTAATGGCCGCCTCGTGTGTAATAAAGCTCCGTATAGATGTGTATAATGTAATATATGACATGTCGGTGTATATACTGTATATGTATGTATGTGGCTGTAGTGTGAGGTGTGCGCCCCCAGTAATGGCCGCCACGTGTGTAATAAAGCTCCATATATATGTGTATACTGTAATATATGACATGTCGGTGTATATACTGTATATGTATGTATGTGGCTGTAGTGTGAGGTGTGCGCCCCCAGTAATGGCCGCCACGTGTGTAATAAAGCTCCATATATATGTGTATACTGTAATATATGACATGTCGGTGTATATACTGTATATCTATGTATGTGGCCGTAGTGTGAGGTGTGCGCCCCCAGTAATGGCCGCCATGTGTGTAATAACGCTCCACATAGATGTGTATACTGTAATACATGACATGTCGGTGTATATACTGTATATGTATGTGGCTGTAGTGTGAGGTGTGCGCCCCCAGTAATGGCCGCCTCGTGTGTAATAACGCTCCATATATATGTGTATACTGTAATATATGACATGTCGGTGTATATACTGTATATGTATGTATGTGGCTGTAGTGTGAGGTGTGCGCCCCCAGTAATGGCCGCCACGTGTGTAATAAAGCTCCACATAGATGTGTATACTGTAATATATGACATGTCGGTGTATATACTGTATATCTATGTATGTGGCTGTAGTGTGAGGTGTGCGCCCCCAGTAATGGCCGCCACGTGTGTAATAACGCTCCATATATATGTGTATACTGTAATATATGACATGTCGGTGTATATACTGTATATCTATGTATGTGGCTGTAGTGTGAGGTGTGCGCCCCCAGTAATGGCCGCCACGTGTGTAATAACGTTCCATATATATGTGTATACTGTAATATATGACATGTCGGTGTATATACTGTATATCTATGTATGTGGCTGTAGTGTGAGGTGTGCGCCCCCAGTAATGACCGCCACGTGTGTAATAACGCTCAATATATATGTGTATACTGTAATGCATGACATGTCGGTGTATATACTGTATATGTATGTATGTGGCTGTAGTGTGAGGTGTGCGCCCCCAGTAATGGCCGCCTCGTGTGTAATAACGCTCCACATAGATGTGTATACTGTAATACATGACATGTCGGTGTATATACTGTATATGTATGTATGTGGCTGTAGTGTGAGGTGTGCGACCCCAGTAATGGCCGCCACGTGTGTAATAAAGCTCCATATATATGTGTATACTGTAATATATGACATGTCGGTGTATACACTGTATATGTATGTATGTGGCTGTAGTGTGAGGTGTGCGCCCCCAGTAATGGCCGCCTCGTGTGTAATAAAGCTCCATATATATGTGTATACTGTAATATATGACATGTCGGTGTATATACTGTATATGTATGTATGTGGCCGTAGTGTGAGGTGTGCGCCCCCAGTAATGGCCGCCATGTGTGTAATAACGCTCCACATAGATGTGTATACTGTAATACATGACATGTCGGTGTATATACTGTATATGTATGTGGCTGTAGTGTGAGGTGTGCCCCCCCAGTAATGGCCGCCACTTGTGTAATAAAGCTCCATATATATGTGTATACTGTAATATACGACATGTCGGTGTATATACTGTATATGTATGTATGTGGCTGTAGTGTGAGGTGTGCGCCCACAGTAATGGCCGCCTCGTGTGTAATAACGCTCCATATATATGTGTATACTGTAATATATGACATGTCGGTGTATATACTGTATATGTATGTATGTGGCTGTAGTGTGAGGTGTGCGCCCCCAGTAATGGCCGCCACGTGTGTAATAAAGCTCCACATAGATGTGTATACTGTAATATATGACATGTCGGTGTATATACTGTATATCTATGTATGTGGCTGTAGTGTGAGGTGTGCGCCCCCAGTAATGGCCGCCACGTGTGTAATAACGCTCCATATATATGTGTATACTGTAATATATGACATGTCGGTGTATATACTGTATATCTATGTATGTGGCTGTAGTGTGAGGTGTGCGCCCCCAGTAATGGCCGCCACGTGTGTAATAACGCTCCATATATATGTGTATACTGTAATATATGACATGTCGGTGTATATACTGTATATCTATGTATGTGGCTGTAGTGTGAGGTGTGCGCCCCCAGTAATGACCGCCACGTGTGTAATAACGCTCCATATATATGTGTATACTGTAATGCATGACATGTCGGTGTATATACTGTATATGTATGTATGTGGCTGCAGTGTGAGGTGTGCGCCACCAGTAATGGCCGCCTCGTGTGTAATAAAGCTCCATATATATGTGTATACTGTAATATACGACATGTCGGTGTATACACTGTATATGTATGTATGTGGCTGTAGTGTGAGGTGTGCGCCCCCAGTAATGGCCGCCACGCGTGTAATAAAGCTCCATATATATGTGTATACTGTAATATACGACATGTCGGTGTATATACTGTATATGTATGCATGTGGCTGTAGTATGAGGTGTGCGCCCCCAGTAATGGCCGCCTCGTGTGTAATAAAGCTCCATATATATGTGTATACTGTAATATATGACATGTCGGTGTATATACTGTATATGTATGTATGTGGCTGTAGTGTGAGGTGTGCGCCCCCCGTAATGGCCGCCTCATGTGTGTAATAACGCTCCATATATATGTGTATACTGTAATATATGACATGTCGGTGTATATACTGTATATGTATGTATGTGGCTGTAGTGTGAGGTGTGCGCCCCCAGTAATGGCCGCCACGTGTGTAATAACGCTCCACATAGATGTGTATACTGTAATACATGACATGTCGGTGTATATACTGTATATGTATGTATGTGGCTGTAGTGTGAGGTGTGCGCCCCCAGTAATGGCCGCCACGTGTGTAATAAAGCTCCATATATATGTGTATACTGTAATATATGACATGTCGGTGTATATACTGTATATGTATGTATGTGGCTGTAGTGTGAGGTGTGCGCCCCCAGTAATGGCCGCCTCGTGTGTAATAACGCTCCACATAGATGTGTATACTGTAATATATGACATGTCGGTGTATATACTGTATATCTATGTATGTGGCCGTAGTGTGAGGTGTGCCCCCCCAGTAATGGCCGCCACGTGTGTAAGAAAGCTCCATATATATGTGTATACTGTAATATATGACATGTCGGTGTATATACTGTATATGTATGTATGTGGCCGTAGTGTGAGGTGTGCGCCCCCAGTAATGGCCGCCATGTGTGTAATAACGCTCCATATATATGTGTATACTGTAATATACGACATGTCGGTGTATATACTGTATATGTATGTATGTGGCCGTAGTGTGAGGTGTGCGCCCCCAGTAATGGCCGCCTCGTGTGTAATAAAGCTCCGTATAGATGTGTATACTGTAATATACGACATGTCGGTGTATATACTGTATATGTATGTGGCTGTAGTGTGAGGTGTGCGCCCCCAGTAATGGCCGCCACGTGTGTAAGAAAGCTCCATATATATGTGTATACTGTAATATATGACATGTCGGTGTATATACTGTATATGTATGTATGTGGCTGTAGTGTGAGGTGTGCGCCCCCAGTAATGGCCGCCACGTGTGTAACAAAGCTCCATATATATGTGTATACTGTAATATATGACATGTCGGTGTATACACTGTATATGTATGTGGCCGTAGTGTGAGGTGTGCGCCCCCAGTAATGGCTGCCATGTGTGTAATAACGCTCCATATATATGTGTATACTGTAATATATGACATGTCGGTGTATATACTGTATATCTATGTATGTGGCTGTAGTGTGAGGTGTGCGCCCCCAGTAATGGCCGCCTCGTGTGTAATAACGCTCCATATATATGTGTATACTGTAATATATGACATGTCGGTGTATATACTGTATATGTATGTGGCTGTAGTGTGAGGTGTGCGCCCCTAGTAATGGCCGCCTCGTGTGTAATAAAGCTCCATATATATGTGTATACTGTAATATATGACATGTCGGTGTATATACTGTATATGTATGTATGTGGCTGTAGTGTGAGGTGTGCGCCCCCAGTAATGGCCGCCTCGTGTGTAATAAAGCTCCACATAGATGTGTATATTCTAATATATGACATGTCGGTGTATATACTGTATATGTATGTATGTGGCTGTAGTGTGCGCCCCCAGTAATGGCCGCCACGTGTGTAATAACGCTCCATATATATGTGTATACTGTAATATATGACATGTCGGTGTATATACTGTATATGTATGTATGTGGCTGTAGTGTGAGGTGTGCGCCCCCAGTAATGGCCGCCTCGTGTGTAATAAAGCTCCATATATATGTGTATACTGTAATATATGACATGTCGGTGTATATACTGTATATGTATGTATGTGGCTGTAGTGTGAGGTGTGCGCCCCCAGTAATGGCCGCCATGTGTGTAATAACGCTCCACATAGATGTGTATACTGTAATACATGACATGTCGGTGTATATACTGTATATGTATGTATGTGGCTGTAGTGTGAGGTGTGCGCCCCCAGTAATGGCCGCCATGTGTGTAATAACGCTCCATATATATGTGTATACTGTAATATATGACATGTCGGTGTATATACTGTATATGTATGTATGTGGCTGTAGTGTGAGGTGTGCGCCCCTAGTAATGGCCGCCTCGTGTGTAATAAAGCTCCACATAGATGTGTATACTGTAATATATGACATGTCGGTGTATATACTGTATATGTATGTATGTGGCTGTAGTGTGAGGTGTGCGCCCCCCGTAATGGCCGCCACGTGTGTAATAAAGCTCCATATATATGTGTATACTGTAATATATGACATGTCGGTGTATATACTGTATATGTATGTGGCTGTAGTGTGAGGTGTGCGCCCCCAGTAATGGCCGCCTCGTGTGTAATAAAGCTCCATATATATGTGTATACTGTAATATATGACATGTCGGTGTATATACTGTATATGTATGTATGTGGCTGTAGTGTGAGGTGTGCGCCCCCAGTAATGGCCGCCTCATGTGTAATAAAGCTCCATATATATGTGTATACTGTAATATATGACATGTCGGTGTATATACTGTATATGTATGTATGTGGCTGTAGTGTGAGGTGTGCGCCCCCAGTAATGGCCGCCACGTGTGTAATAAAGCTCCATATATATGTGTATACTGTAATATATGACATGTCGGTGTATATACTGTATATGTATGTATGTGGCTGTAGTGTGAGGTGTGCGCCCCCAGTAATGGCCGCCTCATGTGTAATAAAGCTCCATATATATGTGTATACTGTAATATATGACATGTCGGTGTATATACTGTATATGTATGTATGTGGCTGTAGTGTGAGGTGTGCGCCCCCAGTAATGGCCGCCATGTGTGTAATAACGCTCCACATAGATGTGTATACTGTAATACATGACATGTCGGTGTATATACTGTATATGTATGTATGTGGCTGTAGTGTGAGGTGTGCGCCCCCAGTAATGGCCGCCTCGTGTGTAATAAAGCTCCATATATATGTGTATACTGTAATATATGACATGTCGGTGTATATACTGTATATGTATGTATGTGGCCGTAGTGTGAGGTGTGCGCCCCCAGTAATGGCCGCCTCGTGTGTAATAAAGCTCCATATATATGTGTATAATGTAATATATGACATGTCGGTGTATATACTGTATATGTATGTATGTGGCTGCAGTGTGAGGTGTGCGCCCCCAGTAATGGCCGCCTCGTGTGTAATAACGCTCCATATATATGTGTATACTGTAATACATGACATGTCGGTGTATATACTGTATATCTATGTATGTGGCTGTAGTGTGAGGTGTGCGCCCCCAGTAATGGCCGCCTCGTGTGTAATAAAGCTCCACATAGATGTGTATAATGTAATATATGACATGTCGGTGTATATACTGTATATGTATGTATGTGGCTGTAGTGTGAGGTGTGCGCCCACAGTAATGGCCGCCACTTGTGTAATAAAGCTCCATATATATGTGTATACTGTAATATACGACATGTCGGTGTATATACTGTATATGTATGTGGCTGTAGTGTGAGGTGTGCGCCCCCAGTAATGGCCGCCTCGTGTGTAATAAAGCTCCACATAGATGTGTATAATGTAATATATGACATGTCGGTGTATATACTGTATATGTATGTATGTGGCTGCAGTGTGAGGTGTGCGCCCCCAGTAATGGCCGCCTCGTGTGTAATAAAGCTCCATATAGATGTGTATACTGTAATATATGACATGTCGGTGTATATACTGTATATGTATGTATGTGGCTGTAGTGTGAGGTGTGCGCCCACAGTAATGGCCGCCACTTGTGTAATAAAGCTCCATATATATGTGTATACTGTAATATACGACATGTCGGTGTATATACTGTATATGTATGTGGCTGTAGTGTGAGGTGTGCGCCCCCAGTAATGGCCGCCTCGTGTGTAATAAAGCTCTATATATATGTGTATAATGTAATATATGACATGTCGGTGTATATACTGTATATGTATGTATGTGGCTGCAGTGTGAGGTGTGCGCCCCCAGTAATGGCCGCCTCGTGTGTAATAAAGCTCCATATAGATGTGTATACTGTAATATATGACATGTCGGTGTATATACTGTATATGTATGTATGTGGCTGTAGTGTGAGGTGTGCGCCCACAGTAATGGCCGCCACTTGTGTAATAAAGCTCCATATATATGTGTATACTGTAATATACGACATGTCGGTGTATATACTGTATATGTATGTGGCTGTAGTGTGAGGTGTGCGCCCCCAGTAATGGCCGCCTCGTGTGTAATAAAGCTCCATATATATGTGTATACTGTAATATATGACATGTCGGTGTATATACTGTATATGTATGTATGTGGCTGTAGTGTGAGGTGTGCGCCCCCAGTAATGGCCGCCTCGTGTGTAATAAAGCTCTATATATATGTGTATACTGTAATATATGACATGTCGGTGTATATACTGTATATGTATGTATGTGGCTGTAGTGTGAGGTGTGCGCCCCCAGTAATGGCCGCCACGTGTGTAATAAAGCTCCATATATATGTGTATACTGTAATATATGACATGTCGGTGTATATACTGTATATCTATGTATGTGGCTGTAGTGTGAGGTGTGCGCCCCCAGTAATGGCCGCCTCGTGTGTAATAAAGCTCCATATAGATGTGTATACTGTAATATATGACATGTCGGTGTATATACTGTATATGTATGTATGTGGCTGTAGTGTGAGGTGTGCGCCCCCAGTAATGGCCGCCTCGTGTGTAATAAAGCTCCATATATATGTGTATACTGTAATACATGACATGTCGGTGTATATACTGTATATGTATGTATGTGGCTGTAGTGTGAGGTGTGCGCCCCCAGTAATGGCCGCCTCGTGTGTAATAAAGCTCCATATATATGTGTATACTGTAATGCATGACATGTCGGTGTATATACTGTATATGTATGTATGTGGCCGTAGTGTGAGGTGTGCGCCCCCAGTAATGGCCGCCTCGTGTGTAATAAAGCTCCATATAGATGTGTATACTGTAATATATGACATGTCGGTGTATATACTGTATATGTATGTATGTGGCTGTAGTGTGAGGTGTGCGCCCCCAGTAATGGCCGCCTCGTGTGTAATAAAGCTCCATATATATGTGTATACTGTAATGCATGACATGTCGGTGTATATACTGTATATGTATGTATGTGGCCGTAGTGTGAGGTGTGCGCCCCCAGTAATGGCCGCCTCGTGTGTAATAAAGCTCCATATAGATGTGTATACTGTAATATATGACATGTCGGTGTATATACTGTATATGTATGTATGTGGCTGCAGTGTGAGGTGTGCGCCCCCAGTAATGGCCGCCTCGTGTGTAATAAAGCTCCATATATATGTGTATTCTGTGATATATGACATGTCGGTGTATATACTGTATATGTATGTGGCCGTAGTGTGAGGTGTGCGCCCCCAGTAATGGCCGCCTCGTGTGTAATAAAGCTCCATATATATGTGTATACTGTAATACATGACATGTCGGTGTATATACTGTATATGTATGTATGTGGCTGTAGTGTGAGGTGTGCGCCCACAGTAATGGCCGCCTCGTGTGTAATAAAGCTCCATATATATGTGTATACTGTAATATATGACATGTCGGTGTATATACTGTATATGTATGTATGTGGCTGCAGTGTGAGGTGTGCGCCCCCAGTAATGGCCGCCTCGTGTGTAATAAAGCTCCATATATATGTGTATACTGTAATATACGACATGTCGGTGTATATACTGTATATGTATGTGGCTGTAGTGTGAGGTGTGCGCCCCCAGTAATGGCCGCCACGTGTGTAATAAAGCTCCATATATATGTGTATACTGTAATATATGACATGTCGGTGTATATACTGTATATGTATGTATGTGGCTGTAGTGTGAGGTGTGCGCCCCCAGTAATGGCCGCCTCGTGTGTAATAAAGCTCCATATAGATGTGTATACTGTAATACATGACATGTCGGTGTATATACTGTATATGTATGCATGTGGCTGTAGTATGAGGTGTGCGCCCCCAGTAATGGCCGCCTCGTGTGTAATAAAGCTCCATATATATGTGTATACTGTAATATACGACATGTCGGTGTATATACTGTATATGTATGTATGTGGCCGTAGTGTGAGGTGTGCGCCCCCAGTAATGGCCGCCTCGTGTGTAATAAAGCTCCATATATATGTGTATACTGTAATATACGACATGTCGGTGTATATACTGTATATGTATGTATGTGGCCGTAGTGTGAGGTGTGCGCCCCCAGTAATGGCCGCCTCGTGTGTAATAAAGCTCCATATATATGTGTATACTGTAATATACGACATGTCGGTGTATATACTGTATATGTATGTATGTGGCCGTAGTGTGAGGTGTGCGCCCCCAGTAATGGCCGCCTCGTGTGTAATAAAGCTCCATATATATGTGTATACTGTAATATACGACATGTCGGTGTATATACTGTATATGTATGTATGTGGCCGTAGTGTGAGGTGTGCGCCCCCAGTAATGGCCGCCTCGTGTGTAATAAAGCTCCATATATATGTGTATACTGTAATATACGACATGTCGGTGTATATACTGTATATGTATGTATGTGGCCGTAGTGTGAGGTGTGCGCCCCCAGTAATGGCCGCCTCGTGTGTAATAACGCTCCACATAGATGTGTATATTCTAATATATGACATGTCGGTGTATATACTGTATATCTATGTATGTGGCTGTAGTGTGAGGTGTGCGCCCCCAGTAATGGCCGCCTCGTGTGTAATAAAGCTCCATATATATGTGTATACTGTAATATATGACATGTCGGTGTATATACTGTATATGTATGTATGTGGCTGTAGTGTGAGGTGTGCGCCCCCAGTAATGGCCGCCTCGTGTGTAATAAAGCTCCACATAGATGTGTATACTGTAATATATGACATGTCGGTGTATATACTGTATATGTATGTATGTGGCTGTAGTGTGAGGTGTGCGCCCCCAGTAATGGCCGCCTCGTGTGTAATAAAGCTCCACATAGATGTGTATATTCTAATATATGACATGTCGGTGTATATACTGTATATGTATGTATGTGGCTGTAGTGTGAGGTGTGCGCCCCCAGTAATGGCCGCCTCGTGTGTAATAAAGCTCCACATAGATGTGTATATTCTAATATATGACATGTCGGTGTATACCACAATGGCCTCCTTCAACCTGAGGCGCTTGGTTGCTCGGTGGCATGAATTGATTCCTACGGCTGCTGCCATGGATTAGGCCTTGTGAAGGACGCTGTACTAAAACCAGCAGCGGTGACATGAGGTGGTCCTGGACCCTCCCTAGAAACCTCTAACACATGAGGGAAATATCTGCCGCCAGGAAGCTGATTTTCCCTCCATTTATTTGCATTATAAAGAGCCCAAGATTGTTCCTGCACACAAACACAACAAGTATGGACGCCCTGCGGAGGAGGGTGAGCCGGGCCCAGGGTAACCACTGGTATATGGAGATATTTAGGAATGTCCGCCATACACCAGTACTCTCTGCTTTCCCATAAAATAGATGCCAGGAGCCAGCGGCCGCCATGACAGCGCCATCCTCTAACCGCGGTTCTTATATGTAACATGTGACATGGAAACCCGAAATACGACCTGGGGAATATAATGTGACCGCCATCACACAGCATTTACCATCATCACATAGCATATACCCTCATCACACAGCATTTACCGCCATCACACAGCGTATACCGCCTTCACACAGCATTTACCGTCATCACATAGCATATACCCTCATCACACAGCATTTACCGCCATCACACAGCGTATACCTCCATCACACAGCGTATAACTCCATCACACAGCATATACCTCCATCACACAGCGTATACCATCACCACACAGCGTATACCTTCATCACACAGCGTATACCGCCATCACACAGCGTATAACTCCATCACACAGCGTACACCTCCATCACACAGAGTATACCTCCATCATACAGCATATACCTCCATCACACAGCGTACACCTCCATCACACAGCGTACACCTCCATCATACAGCGTATACCGCCATCACACAGCATTTACCGTCATCACATAGCATATACCCTCATCACACAGCATTTACTGCCATCACACAGCGTATACTGCCATGATGCCATCAAACAGCAGTTACCGCCATCACGCAGCGTATACTGTCATCACACACCGTATACTGTCATCACACAGTGTATACCTCATCACACAGCGTATACCTCCATCACACAGCGTATACCTCCATCACACAGCATACACCTCCATCATACAGCATACACCACCATCACACAGCGTATACCTCCATCACATAGCATACACCTCCATCACACAGCATATACCACCATCACACAGCGTATACCATCACCACACAGTGTATACCTCCATCACACAGCGTATACCACCATCACACAGCGTATACCATCACCACACAGCGTATACCTCCATCACACAGCATGTACCTCCATCACACAGCGTATACCATAACCACACAGCGTATACCTCTATAACACAGCGTATACCTCTATCACACAGCGTATACCTCTATCACACAGCGTATAACTCCATCACACAGCGTATACCTCTATCACACAGCATACACCTCCATCAAACAGCATATACCACCATCACACAGCATATACCTCGATCACACAGCGTATACCTCCATCACACAGCGTATACCATCACCACACAGCATATACCTCCATCACACAGCGTGTACCTCCATCACACAGCGTATACCTCCATCACACAGCGTATACCTCCATCACACAGCGTATACCATCATCACACAGCGTACACCTCCATCACACAGCGTATACCTCCATCACACAGCGTATACCATCATCACACAGCGTATACCACCATCACACAGCGTATACCTCCATCACACAGCATATACCTCCATCACACAGCGTATACCATCACCACACAGCGTATACCTCCATCACACAGCGTATACCTCTATCACACAGCGTATACCTCTATCACACAGCGTATAACTCCATCACACAGCGTATACCTCTATCACACAGCATACACCTCCATCAAACAGCATATACCACCATCACACAGCGTATACCTCGATCACACAGCGTATACCACCATCAAACAGCGTATACCATCACCACACAGCATATACCTCCATCACACAGCGTATACCACCATCACACAGCGTATACCTCCATCACACAGCGTGTACCTCCATCACACAGCGTATACCTCCATCACACAGCGTATACCTCCATCACACAGCGTATACCATCATCACACAGCGTACACCTCCATCACACAGCGTATACCTCCATCACACAGCGTATACCATCATCACACAGCGTATACCACCATCACACAGCGTATACCTCCATCACACAGCATATACCTCCATCACACAGCGTATACCTCCATCACACAGCGTATACCTCCATCACACAGCGTATACCACCATCACACAGTGTATACCTCCATCACACAGCGTATACCTCCATCACACAGCGTATACCTCCATCACAGTGTATAACTCCATCACACAGCGTACACCTCCATCACACAGCGTATACCACCATCACACACCGTACACCTCCATCACACAGCGTATACCTCCATCACACAGCGTATACCATCATCACACAGCGTGTAGTGGATGGGGGTCTCTTTCCCCTCCTTCTACCTGCTTGCAGTCAGCACACCTGGAGCAGTGGGCGTAATACAGGGCGCCGGCCGCACCCACCCAAAGCTGCTCTACCGGTCCCCGTCACCAGGACCTGACAGGCCCGGAGCGGACTCTAATACACTGTCAGGACCTCCGCTAGTGTCAGAAAACATTGCAGAACAAAGCCGACAACTGAGCGCCGGTCACTGCTACGTGCTAACTACTGAGCCACTGTGTGCTAACTACTGAGCCACTGTGTGCTAACTACTGAGCCACTGTGTGCTAACTACTGAGCCACTGTGTGCTAACTACTGAGCCACTGTGTGCTAACTACTCAGCAACTGTGTGCTAACTACAGAGCCACTGTGTGCTAACTACTGAGCCACTGTGCTAACTACTCAGCCACTGTGTGCTAACTACTGAGCCACTGTGCTAACTACTCAGCCACTGTGTGCTAACTACTGAGCCACTGT